>NC_058131.1:399157008-399253761 GCF_016433145.1 Gracilinanus agilis | reverse complement strand
ATATTGAGCAGTGTTATTTCCTCATTGTTTATACTGCCTTTAATCAGGATGTAATGACCTTCCCTGTCTTTTTTAATCATATCTATTTTTACTTTGGCTTTGTCAGAAATCATAATAGCCACTCCTGCCTTCTTTTTCTCATTTGATGCCCAAAAGATTTTGCTCAAGCCCTGAACCTTAAACTTGTGTATGTCCCCCCACCTCATATGTGTTTCTTGTAGACAACATATGGTAGGATTTTGGTTTCTAATCCACTCTGCTATTTGCTTCCATTTTATGAGCGAGTTCATTCCATTCACATTCAGAATTATAATTATAAGTTGTGCATTCGCTGACATTTTCGAATCCTCCCCTATTCCTACCCCTTCTCCTGAATCTATTTCCTTTTAAACCAGTGGTTTGCTATTAAGATCCTATCCCTTATCCCCTCCTTTGACTAACTTCCCTTTCTACCCCCTCCCTTATTATTCCCCTCTTTTTGCTTTTAAAGGCCTAATGAATTCCCTCCCCCTTCTTCTCCCCTCCCTTTTTTTGACCTCCCCACTCCCCTGCTCCTCTTGGTTTATCCCTTCTGACTTTCTCAGTAGGGTTCGATAAGAGTTTTGTATCCCAGTGGATAGTATAGCTACTCTTCCCTCTCCGGGTTGATTACACTGAGAATAAGGTTTAAATATTACCTCTTAATGCTCTCTTCCTCTCCTTCTTATAATAGTATTTGTCCCCTCTCCTTCCCATGCCCTCTTTGTGTATAATAGAATATCCTATTTTTCTTATTCACTCAAGTTTCTCTTGGTGTCCCCTACTATTCACCCCCTCTTTCCCACCCCCCATATCATCTTAGACTATTTAGTATTCCACCCTATCCCTGTGATTTATTCTTCTGATTACTATAATAGTGAATACTATAATAGTGAATAGAGTTCACTACCGAGAATTATACATAGCATTTCTCCACATAGGAATACAGATATTTAGATCTTTCTGAGGCCCTTAAAAAGGCAAATTTAAAAGTTATGAGTTTTCTTTCTTTCCCCTCTGTTTCTTATTTACCTTTTCATGTTTCTCTCGATTTTTGTGGTTGGATATCAAACTTTCCATTTAGCCCTGGTCTTTTCTGTGCAAATACTTGGAAATCTTCAATTTTGTGGAATGCCCATACTTTCCCCTGGAAGTATATAGTCAGTTTTGATGGGTAGTTGATCCGTGGTTGTTGGCCCAGTTCTCTTGTCTTTCTGAATATCATATTCCAAGCCTTGTGGTCTTTTAGCATGGAGGCTGCCAGATCCTGTGTGATCCTGATTGGTGCTCCTTGATATTTGAATTGTCTCTTTCTGGCTTCTTGTAAGATTTTTTCTTTCACTTGGAAGCTCTTAAATTTGGCAATTATATTCCTGGACGTTGTCTTTTCTGGGTCGAGTGTTGAGGGTGATCTAGGGATCCTTTCAATGTCTATATTGCCCTCTTGTTGTAGGACTTCAGGGCAATTTTGCTGAATAATTTCTTTTAGTATGGAGTCCAGGTTTCTATTAATTTCTGGTTTTTCTGGAAGACCAATGATTCTCAAATTGTCTCTTCTAGACCGGTTTTCTTGGTCTGTCACTTTCTCATTGAGATATTTCATGTTTCCTTCTATTTTTTCAGTCTTTTGACTTTGTTTTATTTGTTCTTGCTGTCTTGAGAGATCATTAGCTTCTAATTGCTCAATTCTAGCCTTTAGGGACTGGTTTTCGGCTATAATCTTTTGGTTTTCGCCTATGATCTTTTGGTTTTCCTTTTCAATCTGGTCATTTCTGGTGTTCACTTTGCTTATCGGTTCATTTGATTTCTGAGCCTCACTTTCCAATTGCAAAATTCTGCCTTTTAAACTGTTATTTTCTTGCCTGATTTCCTTTTGAGCTATTTCCCATTTCTCTAAGCAAATCTTTTCCATCTTTCTAGTCATTTCAGTTTTGAACTTTTCAAGAGCTTGTGACCAGTTTTCATTATTATTTTGGGAGAGTCCGGATGCTTGTTTGTTCTCCTCCTCTATTTGCTCGGTTGTCTGGATTTTCTCTGTATTAAAGTTGTCAAGTGTTAAAGATTTCTTTTTCTTGTTAATCTTTCTCGTCTGAGCTTCCTGATTCTGGGTAGCCATTGTTATCCCAGCAGCTTCTCAGCTTTATCTTCGCGCTCAGGGTCTGTCTGCGGTCTTTTGGATCCTGAGGTCTGATTTCTGGTTTTTCTCAAGGTCAAGCCCCCTGGTGGACCCCCTTGCTTGGTCCTCTGCTGGAGGTTCCTTTACAAATCTCAGGGCACTGCTTCCACAGTCGTATACCCATCTGCACTGGTTCCCCACTCAGGGTTTCAGAGCCTTTGCTTAGGAGCCTGCCTGTGTCCACCTCCACCTGCACCTGTGCTCTGCACCCAGTGTTCTGTGCCCGTGCTCAGTGTCCGTGCGCATTCTTTAACTTTTTGGGGTCCTAAATCTTGCTGCTCTCAGGAACAGGCTATGGAGCTGCTAGTGACTTAATGGGTGCCCCAAACTTGCTCTATTTCTTTTTAGCTGGCTTTGGCATTATAGGTGGTGTGTGTGGAGGGGATAGGGGGTGGGGTGGTTGCTCAGCCCGTGATTTAGTGAGAGCTGTTTCACCCCTTTATAGCATGTAAACGTCCGGATTCCACATACCTTCCACACTGCGCCCTGTTGTGGGGTCCCTCCGTTCCACTGGGTTTGTTTTTATGTCTCCTTGAGGAGTCTTATATGTTTTGGTCAGGAGAGGTTAAGAGCTGCTTTTTACTCTGCCGCCATCTTAACCCAGAAGCCTATGCAAATATTTTTGTTTGATTTATTGATTTACACCACCCAGGTTTTCTGATATACTCCCCAAAACAAAGACACTTCTTATAACATTGTATAGCAATTTTTACAAATCATATTATTAGCAATAATTCTGTGATATAGTTCCTTGACACTATCTGTGGGTGGTTATGACACTGTGCTCTGCTGGTTTTCATGCCAGTTCTCTGATTACTTTTAAGTCTTCTTTTGTGCAGTCATCCAATACCCATCTCCTGCTTTTGAATGCATAGGAAGGCTTTGTATGGATCCCCTTCAAATATCTGGAGGACTTCACCATTCTCAAGGAATTCTTCAACCTCGATTCTTTCTTGAGTCTCTTCCTTCACTGTGGCAAAAATCTTTCGTGAACTTACAAATGTATGTATGTCTCATTGGTGTTTATTATCAAACAGTCATTGAAGACTGAAAAAGGTTGTTTCTTTTGATATCTCTTTTTGTTTTGAATTTTATTTTTATTATCATGCAAAACACACTTCCATATTGGTCATTGTTATTGTAAGGGTGAAAAAGGGGTTTTATGAGTTCAATATATTAAAGATGGTCGCCAGGATTGAACTATTATCAATCCTCAATTAAGAATAATCTCAAATCAAAATTGACTTTTATGGAAGTTTATTTACATGAGAGAAGAGAGAGAGGAAGAAAATAAGAATCTATCTCACTAATTAATCCAAGTATATCTTAACCCTCAGCCAAGGGTTAAAGGACCTGAGGCCTGGAGGTGAATGGAACAAACTTCATTCACAGAGTCTATAAAAGGAAGTTTCTTAATAGAAGTTCAGGAAGATTCAGTCTTTAAACTCACCACGTGGAACAGTCTCAGTCACGAACCAGTAAAGCTCCCTCAGGTCCCCTTCACCAAACCAGAAGCAACCTCACTCACTCAACTGCCTCTTTTAAAGGGGTCACATATGTGTCACTTCCACTGCCTTCCCCTAGTCTGTGTGTCCAATCAGAATAGACACTTTCTCATAGAAAGGGTAGTGGGTAGTTGGTTGATTCTGATTCGTCACTCAATCTAGCACATGTGGGTTATGGACCTCCCAGAATTGGAAGGTGCTCTCACCTTTGGTGATTAAATCTAAATATGGGCAGTGTAGATTATCTAATTATCACAATACCCCCTTGTGATCATTTGAGAGACTGGTCTCCCCAGTTGATCATTTGACAAAATCATCTTGTACCTCTAAAGTTTTAACTACAATAGTTAGAGATAAGAGGTAAGTAGAAAAGATAGGAAGAGAGAGAGCAAAACCAATGTTTTGCTAGGTGCCTTGACAAAAAACCAATTAGGGAGCAATCCCTTTTGTCATAAGAGTTTATAATTCAAATAATTGATTTCAATCCCCTCAAGTTCAATTAGTTGCATCCCAAAGTTCATTTTAGATTGTCTTGATTCAGTGTAGATTTATGCAGGCATCCTTTCTGGATCATCTTGATTCAGTGTAGGTTTCTACAGGCAAATAGTCCATTTTCTGGTTTCAAAGCATTAGCAGACTTCTTTTTCTGAAAAAATTTTCTTGGACAAAATTTTAAGGCTTGGATTTTTATATTATAAGAGCAAAGTCATACATAACCCAAACCCCAAAATAAAGCCAAAAATACACTGATGTGAAAGATGAATCCAATAGTTCTTTCTCTGGAGGTAAATAGCATTTCCCATCATAAATCTTTCAGGATTGCCCCAGATCACTGCATTGCTCAGCCAAGTTTTCATGGATGATCATCATCCAATATGGCTTTTATTGTGTACAATGTTCTCCCAGTTCCGCTCATTTAGCTCTGCGTCAGTTGCTGCAGATCTTTCCAGCTTTTTCTGAAATCATCCTGCTTATCATTTCTTAGAGCTCAATAGTATTCCATCATCAACATGTACCACAATTTGTTCAGCCATTCCCCAATTAATGGACATCTCCTCAATTTCTAATTCTTTGCCACTACAAAAAAAGTTGCTATAAATATTTTTGTACAAGTAGGTCCTTCCTTGCCCCCCCTCCCTTTTTTATATTATATCTTTTGTATGCAGCCCAGTAGTAGTGGTATTACCAGATCAAAGGGTATACACAGTTTTATAGCTCTTTGGGCAGAATTCCAAATTGCCCTCTAGAATGTTTGGATCAGTTCACAACTCCACCAACAATACATTAGTGACCCAATTTTGCCACATCCCCTCCAACATTTACCACTTTCCTTTACTTTTATTATTGACTAATCTGATAGGTGTGAGGTGATACTTGGTGTAGTTTTAATTTGCATTTCTCTAATCAACAGTGATTTAGAACATTTTTAGATGATTATTGATAGCATTGATTTTTTCATCTGAAAAATGTTTGTTTATGATATCTCTTTCAAGAAAGCTTGAATGATATTGGTATATGAATGAGAGCTATTTTGTTGCAAATGAGTCTCTAAGATAGTATTTTGTTTCATTGAATCAAATGCTTATTCATAATAAAAGTATGAAGCATAGTGAGATCTTATATTCTCTACAGCTTTCATTTAACTGAGAAATGATAAAGAGAGAGTTCATTGTTGAATAGTCCATGTGGAAGCTTGCTTATTCCCTACTAATTGCCTCATTAAGACTGACCTCAATTCATGTATCAGTGACTCTAATAAAGATTGTTGTCACTGCAAAAGTAGGTCAGTAGTTACTCATGTTCTCTTGGCAACTTTTTCTTAGTATTAATATAATTTGAAGTTTCTTACTTTTGATATCTTTCCTTCCTTCTGATAATTTGTGTATTGGCTTTTCAATGCCTTTGTAATTGTGCCATCTATAGCACAGATAAACTCTATACAAAATTGGTCGAATTCAAATACTTTTCTCTTCTTTGTACTCTTGAGTGGTATTTATGTTACCTGTAAGACTATAATGTTAGAGTCAAGCGTGATTGTTCCAATATCCTTGACTCAGAAAAGTTTGTAATAATGACTTTTGAAAATCTTTTCCATTTTGATTCTATTCATAGTCATTCTGTTTTAATCTTGAAATGCCATTGATATGACTACTTAGTTAGATCTTGCCAAATTTTCTTTGAACTGCTTTTACCTTCTGCTACTTCTTTCTGCTTTATGAGATACTGCTGCTTGTAATCCTCCTTCATCCTTTGTAAGATTTTGCAAAAGACTTCATGTCCTATCACGATGCTATCTTTTGTAGCCATTTTTCCCCATTTGGATATTAAATTAGATGTTTGTCAAAGCACTTTTTTTGACTTTTTTATTTTTTTTTTTATTAATTACATGTAATACATTTTCACACAAGTTTTCCCAAATTATATGATCAAACTTATCTGCCTCCCACCCTTCCCTTCCCCCTCCTGAAGCTGACAGGCAATTTGATCTGGCTTATACATATATTATCACATAAAACATATTTCCATATTGTTCACTTTTGTAAGGAAATAATCTTATAAAACCAAAACCCCAAAACAAAAACCCAAATAAACAACTGAAAAATTATCTGCTTTCTTCTATGTCTGACTCCAAAAGTTCTTTCTCTGGAGATGGATAGTATTATTTGTCATAAGTCCCTCAGAATTATCCTGGCAAGGCACTCCTTGAGTTCTTTTACTCTCTGAATTGATATCATTTCTGTCCATTTCTCATTTTTTATTACTGAACTTAACATCAAACTCACATTTGTCTAAATCAAATCTTTAATTTCCCCCTTTAAATCCATCCCCCCTTACTAACTTCTCTATTTCTGTTGAGGGACTGTCATTCTTTCAGTTACATAGTTTTGTAACCTGAGTCATCCTCACCCCCCTGCCCTCATCCAATTAGTTGCCAAGACCCTGAATTCTCCCTCCAAAAGGTCTTATGTAGTCACCTCTGTCTTTCAATTCACATAATCACAAACTTAGTTCAGTCCTTCATTGCTTCTTGCCCAGAATATTGCAATAAGAGTAATTGGTCAAGAACAGGTCATGCTTGAGTAACCTAGTTTCCCTTTTTGATAGGATCACTAAAATAAGACGAGGGGAATGCTATAGTTATAGTTTATTTTAGCAAATGCATTTGATGTAAATCAACTAGATAGATTTGGAAGTGGTTGAATGGCCAGACTCAAAGAGCAGTTGCTAAAGCATAAATGTCTGCTTAACAAAGAGACTTCTTGCTTCAATTTCCTCTCCTCTATTTCCTAGCCCCCCCCCCCCCAAATCTGGTCTCTGATCTCATCTCTCAATTAAAACTTGTCTTCAAAATTACAAATGATGTCTTTCTCTCTTTTTTTAAATAAAATTTTATTATCTTTTTTTACATTACCTAAGTTTCTTTATGTGTCTCTTCCAGAGAACCATATTATATAATGAATCATATTTTAAAAAAGTTAACAAAACTGATTAATACATTTAAAAATCCTGGAAATATGTGAAATGTACCATACTTGTAGATATTCCATGACTGCAAAGGTGTGGAGTGTTGTGTACGTGTGGGAGGACAGGGAGTGCCTTCTCTAGTGTCTGGCACATATCACTAAAATAAAGTTCACAGATCATATGATAATAGACCTAGGGCTGGAAAGGATCTCACAGGTCCTTCAATTGAATTAAGGTATGTAGTATTAGTCATATTTTACATAGAAGGAAATTCATAGAAATGAAGAGATTTACCTAAAGTCATTCATCTATTAAGTAGCAAAGCTGGACTTAGAATTTGGGCTTTTCTGACTCCAACTCCACTGCTCTGGGATTCCAGAAACAAGATCCTCTAAAAGCAGAGAGCCTGTTTTCTGCTCCCACAACTCCCACTTCCATGCACATTTGCCTCCCCTATTCCACACTTCCTCCCCCTCTCAAAAGTTAAAGGACATTTTTTTGGGATTATAGGCATCCTTTATTTTTTAATATTCCCATCTTCATCTTCAGTCCCTTACCTCTTCACAATTTTTCTCCTTCCCTTGGGCACATGCTACTTTCATGTTACCTCATTTCCTACAGGAAAGAAGGTTATCTGATGAACTTACTTCTATTAGATACTTACTATGTTAACCCATTCCCTTTCTGTTTTTCAGTTTTGTCTGACTCTTTGTGATCCCTTTTGGGGTTTTCTTGGCAAACATAAAGGAGTAGCTTTTCATTTCCTTTTCTACCTCATTTCCCAAATCAGGAAACTAAGGCACACAGGGTTAAATGACTTGCCAGGGCCACATAGCTATTAGGTCTATGAGATCAGATTTGAACTCAAGTCTTTTTGACTCCAGGCCAGGCACTCTATCCACTATACCACTTAGTTGCCCTTACCCTCTCTATAAAATGGGAACAAAAGCATTGACCTCAAGGATTAGATGACAAAGTATAATTACATGGAAAAATGAATGTTTGAGAAGAGAGATAGTAATGTAATGGAAAGAACTTGAATCAAAGGAACTGTGCTCAAATTAGGATTTTGACATTTTATTATCTATGAAACTGTGAAAATCATATTGCTTGTCTGAGCATCAGTGAGTGAGGTTAATGATACCAGCTCTAACTGGTATCAGAGGATTATTGTGAGGAAAGCTCTTTGGGGACTTAAATTAATGTAAAATACGTGAAGTATTATATTTTAAAGTTTTTTATCTGACAAAATAGAACCATGTGACTAATTTTTCTACCTGCTCAAAATGCCTGCTCCACCAAAGCTGCCAACAGGAAGGAAAAAGAGCTAGACACAGAACTCCACCCAATTTATCTCCTGTCTACATCAGCATGTAAAGACAGGAAGTGAGTGGGGTTCTGGGAATTGTAGTTTTGCTGAGGATCATAATTTTTACTGGGGATAATAGTTTTTAGGGTAACAGATTCTAATTTCACACTAAGTACTATATAAATGCAAGTTTGTGAAAACTTGAATCTAAAGGAATGAATTTATAATGGTGGAATTTCAGGCATTGATGTGAGATATATTTTTTGGGCAGGGAAAATCCTTCTGAAGATCTTTGAACCCATGCCATGTATGGAATTACCCACTCTACCCATCTATAACCATAATTTTGAGTGTTTCATAGTGATAAATTATGCTTCTAGGAGCTCAATATGATTTTTCTTAGGGGCAGAGAATCTGCAGCTACATGGCATATCTTTCTGATCACAAAAGACCTCAAATTCCAACTTTAATTATGTGGAGCCACTGGATACATTTTTCTACTTCTACTCAGTGTGGAAGCTTTAAAGATTCTAGACATCCTTTGTCATCTCTATAGCTTGAAAACAAACACAATCCTTAAAATAAATGTTTCCAGTTTATGACAACAATTTTTTTATTTGCTGTTCTTATTTGCAGGGAAGGTTACTTCAGATGAGTCAATGAATGTCTTCAACTTCTGTCAGTTTTTACTAGAAATGCTAAAGGAAATGCGGACTCCTTTACTGCTTCAGATAGCTTGGGATTTTCTAGATTTTGAAATGTAAGGGGAAGAAAAAAGAGCCTTCCTGGAAGAAAAGAAAATTCAATATTAGATCAAAATCCATCCCTGTGGGTTTTGTATTAAGTGTGACCTCAAATAAAATACAGATTGGTGTAATTGGCCCCTTATAGTTTGATATAAGGAGCAGTGATGGGAACTTTTCCAAAAGGGATGATTAAGGCTCAAAGAATTCACTTGGAACTTAATTCCCAGCACCCACATGTTCCTACCTGTTCATACATCACCACCTTCTTGCCCCTGAAGGAGCTTTTACTCTCTCCCCCTCTCTTTTGTAACTTTTGTCCTTCCTTTCCTGGTGGTGTCAAGGTTGTCAAGTGGGGAACTCAGGAATGAGAATAATTTGGTTTCCCTTGAGACCTGATGGGAAACTTGCCCAAGGACAATAGGAGCATGCTTACTCCTAACTATTTTATCAGCCCATCTTGGGACAAAAAATATCTTCCATTTCTATTTTTTAATAGGGGTGGGAAGGAGGAAAAGGAAGGCTATGTTTACATGAATAAAAGCAAAGTGTACATTAGCCACATAATTCAAGAAGATCAATGATATAATCATAATTGACATAGGTAAAATGCTTTAGTTTTAAAAATGTTTCATGTAACATCCATTTGAATATATCAACAACTATGTAAGATGAGTAATATAGGTATTATCATCCTACTTTAAAGATGAGGAGCCCTCGAGGCACAGATAGATTTAGTGACTTGTTCTTGATTATTGGAGGACAGATTATACAATTAGAGTCTGAAGGGACTTCAAGGTCCCTCTAGACCTATCTCCTTATTTTGCAGTTATGGAAACTGAAGCTCTAATGACTTGCTCAAGGATATATATGTAGGAAATGAGTAGGGATTTGAACCATGGCTCTTTGACTCCAGAGAGAGTTATCTTCTGTACCATGCTAATTCTCCACTAGTATAATTTCCTTGAGAGCAAATACCAGGTCTTATTTAGAATGTGTCTCTCAGCATAGTGCTTTGCATCTAGTAAATAAATGTTCCTTGAATTTCTAAATGCCTGAGTGCAAAGGAAAATACCTTTGCCTGATTGTTCCAGATATTTGCCTCTATTCTTCAACACTCTGTATATATGTAGATATAGTCTAAGTATATCAAGCATTATTAGAGGAAATTAAAATGAAAGAAAATGAGGGGGGAAATGAGAGCCTATTAAGTAGAAGAAATTGAAATTGATTGGAAGAGTGAGCGATCTTGGTAAAGCTATAGATTTTCTTGTGGAAAGTTACCTCAGAACTTCATGTTTCAATTCCCAGGGTCACTTAGGAATGATGATGACGTAGGAGCAAACCTAATTAAATTGAGTTAAAATTGTACTTATTAAGAACTTTCTATGTGCTAGGTACAGGGGATGCAAAGACAAAAACAAAACAGTTGGAGGGCAGCTAGGTGACTCAGTAGATTGAGAGCCAAGCCCAGAGATGGGAGGTTCTGGGTTCAAATGTGATCTTAGATACTTCCTAACTTTTTGACCCTGGACCAGTCACTTACCCACCTTTGCCTAACCCTTATTGCTTATCTGCCTTGGATTCAGAAGATAAGGGCTTTAAAAAAATCACCTACCCCCAACCAAAACAGTTCCTGCCTTCAGGGAACTTATATTCCCTTGGGTGTGTGGAGCTTGGGAAGTTTAGCACCTCTGATATGAGGGCTTGCTGAGCCCCTTTGGGGCTACACATCTTTTGTTGTCTACCTTTCACTTACTTGGACACTTACTAGCTGTGTGACCCTGAACAAGTCACAACCTTTTTGCCTCAGTTTCTTCCTCTGTAGAAAGAAATGGAGAAGAAAAGGCAAACCATTCCAGTATCTTTGCCAAGAAAACCCCAAATGGGGTCACAAGAGTTGGACATGACTGAATAATAACAATAATAAAGTTCCTACAGTACATAGAAAATGACAAACCGACTACAGTGATACCTTGGTTTTTGTTGATAATCCAAAAACAATCTGCGAAATCTGAAACCAGTGAAAACCGAGGCAATTATTTCCATATGAATCAATGTAAATTCAATTAATTCATTCTAGACACTCCAAAATATATACCAAAAGCACATTTTATAGAGAATAAATACAGCGTTTAATGCTAAAACAATAAGAAATTAATATAAAGTGAATATAAAAGACAAATGTAAAGAATAAATGAACATTTAACCTGGTGCTTACCTTTCTGAAGACTCTTTTGGGCATATGGAAGAGGATGAGCAGGGGAGAGAGAGGTTATTGTTTGGAAGGGGAATCCCCCTCCTAAAGGACCTTAGGTATCAAGGCATTATCTGGACAAACTTTGGAAAGAAGCTGACACGTAGAGCAGTTGTTACCATGATTATGTCCCTCTTCTCAGCTGAGGTACTATGAGAGAATTTCTACTTGACTGAGATGAGAGATCTCACTCCCAAAGACAGAGCTCATTCATTTTGTATAGTCAGGTATATATTCTCCTCTGTATGCTTTATCTGATTTTCGTTTTCTATCTGTATGGATAAATGGATTTATTGGCTTTTCAATACATGTATTGCTCACACTGAGCAGGAGAACACATAGGTTGCCCTTTGTTTTCTCAATATTAGCATCATGGTCAAGTGGGTGTGCCAATGAAATCCTAGGCAACCAATGAAAATCAAGACAAATTTTTGGCCGAAAAAATTGAGGAAAATCAAAACTGATGATAACCAATGTCAACAAAAACCATGGTATTACTATATATACATACATGTGTATATATATATAAATTAATTTCTAGAAGGAGAATACTAGCAACTGGAGAGGTGAAGAAAGGCTTTCTGAAGGAGATAGCACTTAAACATGTGCTATGAAAGACGTCCATTCTCCATTCTTCATTATAGAAATATGCCTGAATTTTAACTTAGAATCTCTGTTCTGCAAATAATAGCTTTTACTAAAGGTCTCAGGCATCCTCTCTCTGGAGCCCCAAGTCATATAATCCAAGCTAATTTAGTTCCTTGAAGACCCATATGTTCTTAATACAGGAGTTGACAAAAGTAATTTTGGCAGAAAGCTGGCTAGTGGCTATTAAATTTATTGCTCTGATGAGAACTGCCAGTGAATTTGTGATTATCAGAGGAAAAAGGTATGTGGAATATTAAAGGAGGTCTGCTTTGGGAAGGTAAGTGTGAACACAGAGGTTGGCTCTGCAAATGTCAAGAGTAATTACTGTCAACTTCTGGTTGTTTCATGGACAATTATCCAGTTTCTGAATTATCTAAGCTCTTTGCTTAGCTCTTTTTTTCTAGCAACCTACATTTGAGCCATTCCATTGCTTGTAGGCATCCACACTAGGTTAGGAAAATTACAGAATTAAAGAATCTTGGAATTGAGAGGGACCTCACTGGCTATCAAGCCCAACTCATTCTTGAAAAAGAGCCTCCCCTCCCCCACATAAAAAATAGGCAGTCATTTAGCCTTTTCTTAAAGTCCTTCAGTGAAGGGAATCTACTTCCTTTGGCATTGTTGTTGGCTTTATAGTCCCAGTGCTTCATGCTTAGAAAGTTTAAAAAAACACAACAAAACTCTTACCTTCTGTCTTAGTATCAGTTTTAAGAGTGGCAAGTGCTAGGCAATCCAATCAGGGTTAAATGATTTACTCAGGGTCACACAGCTGGGAAGTGTCTGAGTTCAGATTTGAAACTAGGACCTCCTGATTCCAGACCTGGCACTCTATAGACTGGGCTACCTAGTTTCCTTACTTAGCAAGTTCTTAATAAATGTTGTCTTAATTAACTTGAATCATGTCTGCTTTTATGTTTTAGAGGCATAATGATTATTGTGCTGGACTTGGACTCATGGAGATTTCATTCTGAATTCTGCTTTGGACCATGGACAAGTCACGAAACTTTCTTGTCCTTGACTGTCTCATCCCTAAAGTGGCAATAATAATAATAGCACTTATCTCACAGGGTTGTTGGGCGCTGAAATGAGAAATTGTCAGCCTGCACTAGTAGAGGAAGTTTCTTTACTTGTGGGTTCTATGTACCATAAGTTTTAAACATTACTTTCATGGATGGAAAAGCAGAAAATAAAGGGAAATGCATTTCATTGTCTTCATGAATTCTCAAACAGGGACAAGTTTACCACTAATTGGATATGCCTCTTGCCCCAAACTCAGCTGTTCTATCTTGCCTCAGTGGAGGAATGTGGCAGCAGTACACTTACTTCCTCTCCATCCCACAGTGAAACCCACCTAAGCTCAACTACCATGGTATCTGGCTACCCCTTTTTACTCCTCTACAATAGGCATCTATCGCTTCTCCTTGTTCTCATTCACAGGACTCCAATGGAATTGGACTCTCAGCTTCTCTCTTCCTGGCCCCTCTGTGCCATAGGGCTGACGTGACTGTATGAATGACATCATGCCTAGAACACTAAGAATAAAATTATTTGCTCAGCATCATAAACAAAGTATCCAAAGTGGGATTTGAATTTATGTAGTCTTGGCTTCCAGCTAGTTTTCTATGTACCACACCACACTGCTACAAGATAAAAATAGAACTTCTTTTATTTGTGTGTGTCATTATTGTGAATACAGAGTTGCAAGAGAGATGAAAATGAATTGTTGGTAAATTTGGATACCAACTAAGGGCTCAGGAGCAATGTAATATCGAAGGTAATAATGAATTATTGATTTTAATAAAATTCCAAAAGCAGACAAAGCTGGGTTAGAGAGAGCCAAATTCCATTGTGGTAGGTTGGGTTACTGAGTGTTTTCTCCATTGCTTCCCTCCTTTCACCTATGCAATAATACACTAACACAATGTAATAAAATGTGTATGTATACAGAGAAAACTCTCAAGAGGAGCAGAATTAAGGATGGCAACTAGAGAGTGTAAGGAGAAAAGGAATATCTGGAAGAAAATAGTAGTGCCCACATTCTAAAGTTAGGGACCAGAGGACAGAGTGAGTGTCTCTCCATTTCTTTCCCACTTTCAACCAACAAAACCTCCAAACCCAGTTAGTAAGACTTACTCATTAAAGAGAAACAATAATACTTACACTGCTTACCTTACAGGATGGTGAGAAAAGTGCCTTGTATGTTAAAATACTGTATTAATATAAGTAGTAATTATCTAAGAAAGGTGACAGTACATATTAAATTGAATTGAGTAAGGTATAGAAATTATCTTTCAGATTCAATCTTCTTGCAATAGGGAGTGAGTGATGGGATAATCCTTTTATTGCCCACTTTTGGATTTAGTAGGAGGAGTTCAAGCTGCCAAGCCTCTGACTTTTTGTTTTGAAGAAACTTGGACCAAAGTCTCCAGTGGAACACCTCAATGATCTATGCTTGACTCTTGGTTGTTTACCATTTGGCCTAATGACTTGGATGAAGGTACAGATGATGATTGTTTTACTTGCAAAGGACACAGAACTGGAAAGGATAATAAGTCCAGAGTATTTCAGAGGAACAATAACCAAATATTTTGACAGATTGGAACTTCTGGTTGAATCTAGTAAGAATAAATTTGTTGGGCATATGGATTAAGTTTTACTTATGGGTTTCAAAAATTGCCTTCATAACAACAAGATAGCAGGAAGTATGACTAGATAGTTCATTTGGAAAATATCTGGGTGGGCTTTAGTGTTTTAAGTTCAATGTAATTAAAAAATCAGGTAACAAAGCCAAAAAAACTAATACTGTTAGGCTGTATTGTGAGGAATAATAGTCTAAGAAAGTAATAGATCTGTTGTATTCTGCTATGGTCTGACTGAAGAGTTCTGTTCAATGCTAGAAGCTACATTTTAGACAGAACTTTGGTAAGCTTGAGGATATTCAGAGTATGATGACCAGGATGGCAAAGAGCCTAAAGATCATGCCACATGATGACCATATGAAGAATCTAGATATATATGTCTTGGAGAAGAGAAGACCTGAAGGAGACTTTATAGCTTCTTGGTGAGGAGGAAGGGATGGGAGGGAGGAGAAAATTAAAAAAAAAACTAAAAACAGAAGAATTTATTCAAATTTCTAAGAATAAGACCCACACACTGATTGATAAATATACTAAGTCAATAAACAGATAGTTCTCAAGGACCAGGATATCTATAGTCTTATGAATAAAATGCTTCAAATCACTTGTTTGTATTTCATTTTTGAAGAGGACCAATGACATCAAGAGCAATGTCTTGACTTAATGCATGAATTGGATTTTAGTGAGACAGAGTTGTTCAAAGTGATCAGTCTCACTATCTCTTCCAGAGTCATTGAAGTCCAGTGGGAAGACAAAATGACTGGCATTGGCTCATGATACAGTGGATGACTGTGGCATCTTCAATGTTTAACCAAGTTCCAAGTGCTCCACAGAACTTGCTTTAGCCTACATCAGGGCTGTTGGAACAAATTATTCTCATTTACCCATTCCACTGGGAAGGGATTTTCACATGCTTAGAGTAGACACACCTCTTAATTCACCAAAGGATTTGTGGCCTATCAGTTACCCTCAACCTGGTTTAATGCATTTGCCAAAATGGTTTTTTGAGCTGAGGCCACTGTACACCAAAGGTAGATGAGAAGACCTGAAAAAAATGTTTGGCAAGCCCTCACATCAGAGGAGCTAGTTCTCCTGCAACACTTACACACTCCTTCAAATCACTACTAAACAGAGAAATACAGATTAAAGCAATGCTGATACTCTATCTCATGCCTTTCAAATTGGCAAAGATGACAGTAAAGAAAAATGGTAAATGTTGGAGGAGCTGTGTGGAAACAAGCACACTGATACATTGTTGGCATAGTTGTGAATTGCTACACATGTTTTGAAAAGCAATTTGGAATTATACACAAAAAGATATAAACAAAGAGGAAAGGTTAGGTTTGATATAAGGACAAACCTCTTAACACTTAGTTATATGAATGGAATATGCTTCCTAAGAATCAAAGGGTATACTTTCTTTTATAGCTTTGTGGGCATAATTCCAAATTGCCTTCCAGAATGGTGGGATCAGTTCACAACTCCACCAGCAATGCATTAATGTCTCAATTTTGCCACGCTCCCTCCAACATTTATAATTTTCCTTTACCATCTTATTGACCAATCTGATAGGTGTGGGATGGTACCTCAGTGTTTTGATTTCAATTTCTCTAATCAACAGTGATTTAGAATATTTTTTCATATGGTTATTGGCAGCTTTGATTTCTTCAGCTGGAAATTGCCTATTCATATCCTTTGACAGTTTATTAATTGGGGAATGACTTGTATTCTTATAAATTTGATTTAGTTCTTTATGTATTTGAAAAATGAGACCATGGTCTGATTTTCTTCCATGATCTTTTGATTCTCCTTTTCTATTTGGTCCATTCTACTTTTCATGGAATTATTTTCTTCATTGGATTTTTTTTGCCTCTTTTTTTCTTCCCCCAGTAAGTTCTGTTTTTTTTAAATCTTTTCTTCATTTTATTTTTGTCCCTCTTTTTCCAGTTGGTCAGTTCTACATTTTATGGACTTCTTTTCCTTACTTCATTTTTTAAACTTCTTTTTCTAGTAGACCAATTCTGTTTTTTACAAAACTCTTTTATTCATTGGATTTTTGCGCCTCTTTTTCCAATTGATCAATTTTACTTTTTTAAAAATATAATTTTATTTAAAAAATATTTTCCATGGTTCCATGATTCATGTTCTCTCCCTTCTTCCCTCCCCCTCCCAGAGCTGACAAGCAATTCCACTGGGTTGTACATGTTTTATCATTGATATCCTATTTCCATATTATTCATACCAACTTTACTTTTTAAGCTATTTTCTTTTTGCATTACTTTCATTCTTTTCTCCATTTTTCTTCCACCTCTCTTATTTAAGTTTTTGAATTCCCTTTTGATTTCTTCTAGTGCTTGAGACCAATTCCCATTTTTCTTTGAAGTTTTGTATGTGGTTGCTTAGATTTCCTGTCTTCTACTGACTCTGTACCTTAATCTTTGTCTCCATAGAAATTTTCTATGGTTAGGTATTTTTTCTTTCCATTTGTTTTCACAGATTTGTTTTGTCTATGAACTGGGAGTTTGGAAATTTGCTGTCTCCTCTGCTGATGGCTCATAGGACAAAGTACTGTGAGGTATTTTGCTCTGGGGCTAGGGGCTTCATTGCAGTGCAAGCTTTAAAGGGCCAAGAGCTATGGACTTCAGGGCCTGACTTTGGACTGGTGCTAGGGATTGAGATTTCAAGGGATGGGTGTGGGGTGCTCTGCTGATTTTTGGTATAGGTAGGGTCCTGGTATCCTAAAGTTGGCATATTTCCAGGCTTGGAACCTAGTACAATAGGTTGAGTGTGATCAGTCCACACTCCTCTGTGCAGTTTTATTTCCAGTTTCCCCTTATCCCATGAAAATAAATTCTTTCTGTCTACTTTTAAAAGTGTTTTCCACTGAGCCACCCAGATGCCCCCTTGCTTGTCATTTCTTCTAACACAATAGTATCCCATTACAATTATATACCAAAACTTACTCAGCCATCCTCCAATTAAAGGATATCTCCTAACTTTTCAATTCTTTTCCAGCACCCCCAAAAGAGCCCCTTTAAATATTTTTGTACAAGTAGGTCCTTCTCCTTTTTGTTTTTTATACCTCTTTGGGATAAAAACCTAGTAATAGTATTGCTAGGACAAACTATTTCATAGTCCTTTGGACATAGATCCAAATTGAATCAGTTAAAAACTCTCTCTCAACACTGCATTTGTGTCTCAATTTTCCCACATCCTCTCCAAGTTTTGTCATTTTCCTTTTCGGTTATAATAGTTAGTCTGATAGGGTAGTACCTCCAAGTTGTTTTAATTTGTATTTCCCTAATTAATAGTGATTTAGAGCATTTTTCTTGACTAAAGGGAGCTTTAATGACTTTTCCTGAGAACTGCCTTTATTTATGTCTTTAGCCATTTATTAATTGAGTAGATGACCTCTATTCTTATATATTTGCTTAATATCTCTATGTATTTGAGAAATGAGGCCTTTATTAGAGAGATATAAAAAAGGCACCTTTATGATTGCTGTGTATTATTCTCTATCCTCTTTTCCCTGTTTAATTTCTGACCACCACTTCCTCAAATTGCTCTATTTTCTGTCACTCTCATCCCCTTCTTTTATCTCCTTCCCCTCCTACTTTCTTGTAGGGTAAGATAGATTTCTATACTCTATGGATTGTGTATGTTTTTCTCTTTTTGAGCCAATTCTGATGAAAGTAAGGTTCATGTGCTCCCCTTGCCATCTCCCCCATTTCCCCCTCTACTGTAAAAGCTCTTTCATACTTCTTTTATGTACAATAATTGTGTAATATCATCACATCATATTCAACCCAAACTCTTGCTCTCTGTCAATATACATTCCTTCTAACTGCCCCTAATCATGATATAGTTCTTAGGAGTTATGAGAGTCATCTCCCCATGTAGGGATGTGTACAGTTTAACCTTATTGAATGTCTTTTGATTTCTCTTTCCTGTTTATCTTTTTATGCTTCTTTTTTGTCTTGTTTTTGAGAATCAAATTTTCCATTCAATTCTGTGCTTTTCATCAGGAATGTTTGATTCCTCTTTTTCATTGAATACTCATTTCCCCCCCTGAAGGATTATGCTCAGTTTTGCTGGGTAAGGGATTCTTTTGAAGTCTTAACCCTTTTGCTTCTGGAATATCATATCCCTGGTCCTCTGATCCTTTCATGTAGAAGCTCCTAAATCTTGTGTTATTCTGACTATGGCCCCACTATATTTGAATTATTTCTTTTTGGCCATTGGTAATATTTTCTCCTTGACTCAGGAATCCTATAATTTAGCTATAATATTTCTGGGATATATCTTTTTGGGATCTCTTTCAGGAAGTTTTTGATGGAATATTTCAATTTCTATTTTGCCCTCTGGTTCTAGAACACCAGGGCAGTTTTCCTTGATAGTTTCTTGAAAGATAATATCTAAGTTCTTTTATTGATCATGGCTTTCAGATTGTCCAATAATTGTCAGATTATCTCCTGAATTTATTTTCCTGATCAGCTGTGTTTTTAGTGAAATATTTCACATTTTCTTCTATTTTTCTTTCTTTCTTTTTTAAACTGTGATTGTTTCTTAATGTTCATGGTATTGTTAGCTTCTATTTTGTCCAATTATGATTTTTAAGACATGATTTTCTTGAGTGAGGTTTTATACCTCCTTTTCTATTTGGCTAATTCTACTTTGTAAAGAGTTCTTTTCCTCAGTGAATTTGTGGACCTCTTTTTCCATGTGACCAAAGTTCTCTTTAGTACATTTCTGTATCTTTATCCATTTGGCCAACTCTGCTTTTTAAACTGTTCTTTTATTCATTGGGTTTTTGTGTCTCTTTATTACCAATTGGCCTATTATGGTTTTTTTAAAGTATTAATTTCTTCAGTATTTTTCTGTGCCTTCTTTACCAAGCTGTTGACTCTTCCCCTCTCCCCCCTGCCATGATTTTGCTGTATCATTCTCCTTCCTTTCCCCATTTTTTCTTCTACTTCTATTATTTGATTTAAATATCCTTTTTGAACTCCTCCATTAATTCTTTTGGGCCTTGAGAGTAATTCTTTTTGAACTCCTCCATTAATTCTTTTTGGCCTTGAGAGTAATTAAAATTTTTTTGGGGGGGCTTTGGATGGAGCATTATTGACTTTGCTCTCTTCTTCTGAGTTTGTGTTTTGGTTTTCCCTGTCATTAAAATAACTTCATTTGTTGAATTTTTTTTGGTTATTTGGTCATTGTCCAGATTTTCTCTTTTCTTTTAATTTAAAAAACTGTTAAAGTTGGGCTCTGTAACTGTGGTGAAAGGAGCACTCTTTTATCCCTTGGAATTGTGAGCAGGGTCCCCTGCTCCTCTGTTACTCTGTGACCTGAAACCTCTCCCCAGGACTACTATCTGGATCTGCATATGGGCAGTGCAACAAAAGTCTTCTTCTTAGAGTTTGCAAAGGGACCCTGAGCAATTCTCCAACCTCCTTTACAGGTTGTGGCTCAAATCTCCAGAAACCTTTGCTGTTCTTTCAGCTATACTCAGGACAGTTGCCATGTTGGAGGCTTGCTGTGGTTCATAACTTTGCACTGCATTCTGCCCCCTATCCCCACCTCATGCACTAAATCCCTCATGCTGGCCCTTTGAGTTGTTTTGGGCTAAAAACCACTTCTCCCCATCTTTTTTGTGTGTCATGTTGTTCCAGAATTTGTTCTGAACCATTATATCATAGTTTTCTGGAGGGTAATTTGGCAGATATTATATGGGTCCAAGTACCTTCTCTGCCATCTTGGCTCTGCCCTTCTGATTTGATTTGATTTTTATTGATGTGTAGCTCACACAAAAAGACTATTAGGCAGTATAATATAGAGATTTTAACTGTCATTGTTATGATGAGAAAGGGAATGTATGTAAATACAGGACAGTCAAGATGTAATTAATCCAAGTAAATGAATGAGTGGAAAAAGTGAAAGTGATAATACTGAGTCATGTCACTTTTTCTTTAAATTATTGACTTGCTAGTCAATTTCACCTGCCTCTAGGCTTTCCCCTTTTGATAGCTGACTTTATTCAATATCTAAAAAATATCTAAATGGAAGTATAATTACCCTAAGTGTAATTGTTGTTCTTTATACTTAAAGAAAACCATAACGACATCATAATGTTGTGATCAATGTACAGGGTGTCTGTCTGGCAAATCAGACCAAAAGGAGCTTGGGAGGCTCCATCCCAGGTCAGGCACAAATAACCTGTATGGACATTTTGGAAGCACCCTAATATCTTAGGATAAAAGATGTTTTATAAGTCCAAAGTTGTACTAATATTACAACCAGAAGCTGAAAGAAAATTATTGCAGCAAATAACCACCTGAGGAAAAGCTATTAATTTGCCCTATTTGGAGTACAAGGTCAGTCAGAAGATAAAAATGAGAATTGTATTATTATCTAGCTATAGCTAAGTAAACTAAAATTTTATGCTATATTCTCTTATAGTTATGCTTAAACATAGTTATAAAATGTATTTTCATTAATTTCATAGAATAATACTCAGTAGGGACAGGAATAAGAATAGACTACTTAGAGAAATTTATAATGCACATTAATAAATTATGAAATGTTCATTAAGTTATTCATGGTCTTGTATTAAATATGTCCTAAAATAATTTTTACAAATACAGTTGAAGAATTTGCTACTTTTTGTTATTTCACAGGATAAAAATGTTTTCTCTATTTAATATTAATTTTCTTAGCAAATGTTTTTTTCAATTTTATCCTAATTTCAAATTCTTGTTATTTTACTGTGAAAACATGTGTGTCAAAAGTATAATTGATAGGCAGAGCTAAGATGGCTGTGAAGTAGCAGGAACTTTCTAAATCTCCTTCCAACCAATCAATACAAAGCAATCTCAAAGGGACAGAAATCAAAACCAGAAGAGTAAAGGGGTGCTTCCAGAGGATGTAGCCTTAAAGGTAGGCAGTATTTGAAGATTTCCACCCTATAAGGCCATGAAACTAAGCTTATCAAAGTGCTAGCTGATCACCCCTCCCCAACACCATCTACCATGCCAGAGTGGGTCCAGCAAGAGCTGGGTGATCTCTAAATTCTCTGGGGCTTTCTGAGGAGACTTACTCTTGAGGGCAGAGCAAGGCCTTGGCAGTAAGACTTGGGATCTGAAGCTGAGGGATGTGGAGCCTGGGCAGAAGAGCATGGATATGGGGCAGAAATAAGGCCGTCCAAAGCAGAGGTATCAGGGACTGGAAAAATAGCCTCAGGGCAAAACAGAGACTGATGCACTGTGGCACAATTGAATGTAATGGACTTCTCTACTAGCAGCAATACAATGACCCAGGACAATTTTTGAGAGACTTATGAGAAAGAACACTATCCACATCCAGAGGAAGAACTGTGGGAGTAGAAACACAGAAGAAAAATAACTGCACATGGTTTGATGGGAATATGATTGGGGATATAGACTCTAAATGATCACTCTATTACAAATGTTAATAATATGGAAATAGGTCTTGATCAATGACACATGTAAAACTCAGTGGAATTGCTTGTTGACTATGGGAGGGGGTTGGGAGGAGGGAAGGGAAAGAACGTGAATCATGTAACTGTGAAAAATATTATAAATTAATTAGTTAATTAAATAAATAACAAAAATCACTCTAGACAATTAAAAAGTATTAATATTACTAAAACATAGTTCATGTAGTACTTTCCTAATATTTTAAAATGCTTCATTTAATATTTTTTAAACTTCATAAAAGAGCAACTTCAATGCTTCATCTTGGTATGGAGGTGACTAGTTTTTGAAGGCTATATTATTGGGATAAAAATCTTACTAAGCAGAAAAGGAGGATATATTGGAGAGGGAAGAGGCTTGAGGTAGGGATATTAATGAGAAGGTTATTGAAAAAAGTCCCAATAAGAATTGAGGACCTGAATTAGGGCTGTGATTATGTGAGTAGAAGGAAGGGAACAAATATTACAGAGATATCATACAGGGAGATAGAACAAGACTTGGAATCTGATTTTATTTATGGAGTGAGGCAAATGCAACAGTGATCCTGTGGTTGTGATTCTAGGTGACTAGAAGGATGGTGAGGCCCTCAACAGCAGTAAACAAGTTTGGAAGAAGAGTTGGCTTTTTAGGGAAAGACTGTAATGTTACCTGTTTAATTTATGCAACTTATTCAGTCCTACCCAAAATGAAAAAAAAAAAGGGGGGCGGGGGAGAGTGGGAGTGGGAGCATCAGAGCTCTTATTTATGGTCACAACCCCAGATCACAGAGGCTATTGAGGGATACCCATCACAAGCACTAGGTGATCTTGGGTACAGGGAATTTTTACCTTGGGAAAAGGTCATATGGAGGTTCCCAAATGTATCTGTTATAGCCACAACTATTGTTGTCCAAATAGCAATTAGGTTATGTCTATGCCTAGGGGTCAATTCCTGGCTCAGAAGCAAAGAGGGAGTTTTGAAACTCATACAGCAGAAGGGGAGAGTAAATTAAGGAGTGCTGGAAGATAAGAATAGGATTGGTTGTGTGAGAGAAAAACCTTACAATTGGTTTTCATGGGGAGAGGGAGAAATGACCTATCTTCCTACCCTCCGATTGTTTATTAGCATATCCTTTGGGTCTAGGCTAGGGTCTCTTTGTGGTTAGGCCATAGCCTCATTATTGAAAACCACTGCCTTAGACAAGCTTAGTAGATTAAAAAATACTTATAAAAATTAGGTCAATAAATAGTAAACAAACATATATATATATATAGTACCTCCTATGTGCCAGGCTCTGTGATAAGCTGTATCTTTTCATCTAATAACGAGACATTAATAGATAAGTTTAGCCTCTAGCAGACTCACCTCAGCAGGATCATTTTTAGAGCATACTCAGATGGAATTGGAAAGAGAACAGTAAATAGACATGAAAGGGAATGGATATATTCTAGTACTGATCAATTCTTATCAGTAATGATAGTGTAAAAGCTATCTTAGAGTGAGGTCCATTTTAACATGAAGTTGGAGCTGAAAAAACACATAAAGAAGGTATATATGCTAGGATGAGGTGATTTTACTCAAGGAGGGATGTAAAAATGTTTTTTTAATTAAAAAACACCATTTTATTATTGCCTTTTGTCTTACATCCTTTCTCTTAAATTCCACCACCAGTTTCGAGTTTTTTGACCTGTGTGCTTCCCTACCCTTACACTTAAGAAGTAGCATTTGTTCCGCTTTCTGAAGCTTCTGACCTATTCCCTTGGATCCTTTTGTAATATTTTTGTTTTTATCTTTAGTTCTCAACAACTATAAGATTAAAAAAAGACAACCAAAAGCTTTGTTTTATTTAAAAAATATTTTGTTTAATTTAATTATTTACTGAATTGTACCTATTTATCTTTCTAGTGTTTCTTTCATTTGAAGTGTTTGAATATCAAATTCTGTGCTCCCTTCTTTCTTTTGGGGGAATTTCTTGAATTTCATCTCTTCATTGAAAGGTCATTCATTTTCATTTATGAACAGATTCTTCTTTATATGATATATTACTCTGGAGGCACATCACAATTTTCTTTATTTTTCCAGAAGATCATATTCTAATGTCATCTTTGATTTCTGGCCTCCTTTGATTGATTTCCCTAAAAGCTAATGCCCTCTCTCTTATATAGTTGTAATATTTCTTGGTTGATAATGAAATTCTGAAGTTTAATTACTATATTCCCTATTGACTGGAGTATAAGGTTGGCAATCTATAGTCTCTCAAATATGACTTTACTCTTTTTTTTTCTTTTATCAATACTTTGGAGTAATGCTCTTATATTATTTGATGTACTAGGGTTTTAATTTAATCTTGTTTTTCTTCCCTCCCCTCCCCCGGGAGAACTATGAACTTAAATTATCACTTTGAATTGTACAGAGTTCATGTGTTTTCTCTAATATTACTATTCTTTCACTCTTCATTAGTGAATTTTCTCAATATCTGTATTTTAGATATCTTTCACTTTTCTTAGAGCCTCTGTTGTTGTGAAGATTCTATTACATTGTTTTCTAATTGCCTATTTGAAGCAGCTGAGTGGCTCAGAGGCAGGTAAGGTGGTGGAATGGATAGAGTGCTGGATCTGGAGCCAGGAATACTCAGGTCAAATCTGATCCCAAGCACTCACTACCTGTGTGACCATGGGTGAGTCAGTTAACTTCTATTTGCCTTAATTCATGTAATACCACTCCAGTATTTGTTCTAAGAAGAAGCAGTTTTGGGTTCTAAACAAATGACTAAACAATGACAAATTACCTGTCCTCATTTTTCTTTTATTGATTTCTTCTATTGATTTCTTTTATTGATTTCTTCTTCTTCTTCAAAGAGTTTATTTCTACCATAATTTTAGTCTTAATTTCTGTACTTGTTTCTTCTTTTAATTATCACTTTTTTTATTTGAACCTATCCAAAATTTCTTTTTTGTTTGATTATTTGTGGGAGACCATGAAGCTTATTTTCTTGCTTCCTTTTTCATTGGAAGATTTTTGAGTCATTTTTCTGCCATGACATAACATCTCTTTATTACTCTGTAAACAGTTTTCCATCTGTCTTAATGAGTTATTCAGATAGTTTTTCTGCTTGGCTGATGACTTATCATCAAGTTTTCTATATCACTCTTCTTATCCTCCATATCACCTTTCTGATCATCTGGCAAAATTGATAAGGCATAGATATTGTTTGGCTCCTATTTCAGCCACAGTGCTTTTACTTTTTCTTCTGTCCAAACCATGAGATTTGTGTAATTTAAGATCCCTTCTTGAATTGAGTATTTGGAGCATCTGGATGCTTTCCTACCACATGGATATTCCATGAGTATTCTACTGCTCTATTTATACTCCTTTCTTCTCTTTTCCCTCAGTATGGAAGGTCATTTCTGTACTACTGTGACTCCTCCCACACTCTCTTCAGCTATTTATTCTCTTTGTTCCCTTTCTTATCATTAAAGTATAGGTGTGTGTGTGTGTGTGTGTGTGTGTGTGTGTGTGTGTGTGTGTGTGTGTGTGTGTTTGTGTGTGTGTAGTGTGTGAGAGAGAGAGAGAAAGAGAGACAGACAAAACAGAGAGACAGAGAGACAGAAAGACAGAGACAGAGACACAGAGACAAGAGACACATAGAGACAGAGACAGAGAATGGGTCATTAATGAGAGACTGATAGATGACATTTCAGCTAAATCTGAAACTAAAAATTGAAATGAATATGTGACCAATTTTATGGGCTATGAGGTAGACTGAAGAAGGCCTTCTCTTATATTTCCAAAGGTTATATATATATTAGGTGGAACTGCTTCACATTGTCTTCTGTTCTTGCTGAAATAAATGTAAATTACTATCTATCTAGGATATTACTTGTTGATTCAGAGTGAGAGAGTATGAGAAATATATTAAGAACTTTTTTCTTTTTATCTTTGTAACATTTCTGTTATTGACTTTTAAGAACTTTCATTAAGGGGAAGGTTCCAAAGGAAAAGATAGCAGATGGTATTTTTTCCAACAAAAGATAAAGAGAATATTACAGTAAGTACTAATTATATGCCTACTTTCTAATCACTACATGAGCTTTACAAGAATTTGCTATGTATGCACATATGCACAAAGGGTATTCTTAATGAAAACATGAGAAGTAAATAGTCAGGCTTTTGCAGACTTTTCTATTAAAGCAGCCCACATCAGCATAGTCATAAAACTGCCTTCAACATGTAGAAAATATACGAACCTATAATTTTCTCTGTTGATGTATATGAAAACGCATTTTATTGGTAGAAAAATAAAGCCTTAAAAGTTCTTTTCAAACAATGTGTTTCCCACAAATGCTAAAATCAGGTAAATTCAATAACAGATGAATTTCAGAGATGAGTTTGTTCATAATCTGCTGATGCCAGATTAAAATGTCATAAAATATAGTGAGACTTGTTCTAAAGTAGAGTGGGAAAAGTTCTGAGCATAGTCTCACTAGAAGAGGAATTCCCTAGTGATGGTAAAGTTCTCCAGATGCCTCTATTCATGAAAAAACAATTTGTGCTGATTACATCAAACCCCAGGATGCTGCAAGCTTTCCAATGAACTCCATGATCACCTGAAAGATAATTGTCTAGCTCTCTCTTAATTCTATGAAAAGCAAGTGGATGAAAATGCACTCTGCCCAGGTTACCAGATGCAGCTGGAAGGGCAACATATTGAGTTAGTTTCTCAGTGTATGTCTTGGTCAAGTGGTTTAGAAGACCATGGAAGTAGACTCAGAACTGAAGGGGAAAAGATTAAGCTGAACCATAATTCAGATATTGTGTAGAACTTCCAATTTCCAATGTTATTTTGGAGCTACAAAAAGCAATCCATATTTGTCCAATTTCCCCCAGATAAGTAGGGAAACTCTTCAGAGACTTGATCAGTCTAGGGGACAAGGGCTTAACCATTGATTCAACTTCTCAGTTGCCCAGGTCCTACTACATAGTCTACTGATTTTTCTTTAAAGGCAGGGAAGATATTTTGAGATATTGTTGGTCCAGAGGACTAGGGCTCAAGTTATTCATGCAACTTACCAGCCATCTATGATGGTCATAAAAAAAAAACTACCTGATGCAACCCTGTATGGGTAGTTGGTATCATTTTTCATTCCTTTCCTTTTTTTTTCTATCACCATCACTCCCTGTCCTCTCTTCTACTCTCTCAGTGCTCTCTGTCAAAAATAAGTCTTTTCTTGAACTGAGCTTGCATGGTCAAACAAAACAAATTCATACATTGATTATGTCTTAAAATGTATGTCTCATTTTGCACCTTTAATTCATCATTTCTCTACCAAGAGACATGAAGCATGTTTACAGAGTTTCTGTTGTTTTCCCTTGAATTTATACCTCCAACATTAAATACTTATGTGTCCTTTAGAAAAATTCATGCCTATAATCTAGCAGTATACAGTAAAGTTAAAACTAGTAAATAATTAAGTCTTAACCACATCCCTGTGAGGTATATAAATTCTGGAATGACTTCTCTCTAAATAACTAATCCTGTTGGTTAAGAGGTATTCAAACTTTGTGTGTGTGTGTGTGTGTGTGTGTGTGTGTGTGTGTGTGTACAATTTGTATTTTACCCATTTTTTAAAAGGGTGTTTTAAAAAATCTTCCTTCACACTGTTTCTAAAGGCTGAGTATACCAACATATATGATAATTATCCCAACCTGGGTTTTAAGAATTTAATAAGTTGACCATTAATGGTGAGATGGATTTTTAAAAGATACAAAATGTGACTTAAGTCCGAAAGTCACTTTTACTCTATAGGTAACCTGGATCAATCCGAGTCAAAATGTTTTCTGGCTAAAAGAATTGTCAGATTGTGAATTTTTTTCCAAAACAGACTAATATATATTCCCTTTTAATTCCTAATAAGAAGAACTAAAAACTTTATTGTGATGCCGATGTCATGTTTAGTAAATTACCTGGGAAAAATGGTTGCATTTGGAGCTACTTAGCTTGAAACATAGGTCAGGGCAAGCCTTTAGCAAACAAGAGACAGATGTCAATGAATGTCTTCTTAATGGAACAGTATTCAGCTCATCTCTAGATAACAGGTTCTTGTTCTGACAACTATGTATGAAGAATCAAAAATGTACTCCCCAGGTGGCAGAAGGCCAGCTCTAGCTAGTGTCTACTTCTTCACATCAACAAAACTATCCTGAAATGGTCTTGTCACTTACAAACCTTCTCAGAGACCTTGTCTTCCTTCCCTGGAGCCTCAGTGGAAAGTGGTGGATGATACACTACACAGCTTTTAAGCCAAATGGTTGAAAGGGTATTTCATATTGTGCCTCACTCTGCCATCCTTGCTTTGCCAGAGTCTACTTCCCTCAGGGATAATTGCATACCTTCATTTTTTAGGTCTTTAGTCCTTAGTTCAGTCATCTTCCCTACCCTATTCACTGTGACCATCTTTAGTGACTTTAGCATCTTTATTGATGTCCCTTATAGTGCTCTGGCCTTTCAGTTACCTCCACCATATCAAGCCCCAGTGAATTTTGTTTTTTCTCTACTTCTGCTACTCACAAGCATGGCCATCCTTTGGACCTGAGCATCACTCAGAACTACATTACCCTCCAACTACCTTTTGAGTTCTGAAATACCTCTTTTCACATTATAACTTCCTACCATTTCACCTCCTTCACTTTTACATTTCTAATTAGCCTGTGTTTTGCTTTCATGAAAACCTCCAGCTACATGACCCCTCCCTGTTCTCTAAGCTCATCAGCACCAGCACAGGGCACACTCTTGGATTTAATTTTCTTCCCACCCTGCCTGGGCCCCATGAATAGCTACTTCAATTATGCTGTCACTATTACCCAGAATCTATTATCTTCTTAAGTTTTCTGCTATACTTGTCTTACCGACCCCCCAAACAGGGTAATCCACTTCATTCAACATTTCAGCTCCTGTTCCCAGGCTGCAAAATATTATTGGAGAAAGTCACCTTTCTTTGTGCCTTTGTGTAGCAGGAACTCAGTAAATGTTTCTTAAATTGAATGAAAATCTAAGTGCCTTTGGAGAAAAAAATTCAACTTAAAAACATCCTCAGAGTGAAATCCCAGGAGAATTATAAAACATTAATAAATCAGTTTGTGGTATTTCCTGAAACTGTCCTAAAAGATAGACAAACAGATATTCAAAGCTGTGGGAATATTGTTGCATTTCACAGACTATCCCTTTTCAGTCAATATTTACCCAGGATTCTAATGAATATAAATTATCGTTCAGTTTCCAGAGTTTCTTGAATCTATTATCCATTGGCTAATTAGTAATTTTGTGAATTGTTTAGGCCTTGTGTTCTTCATCAACTTTTGGTCTTTTTGGTTGCCCATCAGTGGCTATAATAGAGGAAGAAGAAGAAAGGAGAAAATGAAACCCAGTTGGTTTGGTCACCCTTATATACAGAACTGATACAAGTCACACTCTTAGAATATTAGAGTTGGTAAGCACTTTAGAGATCGTTACTCCAACTCATTTCAAAGGAGAGGAAATCTAGACCCAGAGAAGTAATAGAGTTATAGATTTAGAACTAGAAAGAATCTCAGAGGTGTCAAACTTGTGGCTGGTAGGCAAACAGGATGACAAAGTACAATCAAAACCACATTAAAATGTAATTGACAAATGTCTAATAAAATAAATAAAAATGCAATACATCTTAGACAATGTTGTTTTGTGGCCTGCAGAGATCTGATTTTATTTGAATTTAACATTTCTGATCTAGTTCACCTTAATTGATTTCGTAGAAGAAGAATCTGAGTGACTTCATTGGGTTATTTTCAGATTATTTTGGGGTGGGGAGGAAAGGTTTGTTATTTAATCATTATTGGGATTAGAGAAGGAACTCTTCTTATTTACTACATTTCTGCCATGTGTTGTCTTACAGAGTTGCTTGTGGACCAAGATTATATATTCAGTATATATCAGAAGGGAGATTTGAGTCTTCCTGACTTTGAGGTAAGTACTCTATCCACCACACCTCATATACTGTATTTTCATTTCAATATAATGCAATGTTTATTGTTGAGCTGGCCATTGGTTTCTTTGCCACCAACAGAATGGCCTAATCAGTATGGTCATCATCAGAGAAAGGCTGTTCTTAGGTCAGGACCTGGAATCATTTCTAAGTGATATTATTCCCAAGGTGAGAGGAGAATACACATAACAGAAAATGAAAATGACATATTAGAATGCCTTCTAAAATATCACTAGCAAGCGCTCATCCACTTTCCACATAAATCTCTCTTCAAAGAATCCACAAATAATAATAATTGACATTTATTAAATACTTAATATGTGGCAGGAACTGTGCTAAGTGCTTTACAGATATTATCTCTTTTGAATCTCACAACAATCCAGTAAGGTAGGTGCTATTATCTCCACTTTACAGATAAGAAGACTGAGACAAACAGAAGTTAAGTGATTTGCCCAGGATCACACAGCTAAAATGTGACTGAGACTGAATTTGAATTCAGATTTTCCTGATTCTAAACCCAGTGCTCTATCCACTATACCACCAAGCTGCCTCAACCCACTCTATGCAAGGCATTCCATTTTCAGTTTTTGGATAGCTCTAATCTGCTTCTCTATAACTTCCATTCATTTCCCCTGCTTCTGCCCTCTGGGACCAAGTAGGACAAATATAATTCATCTCCCTTAAGACAGCTCTTGAAATATTTGAAGATAGCTATCATATGCTTTTTAATTATCTTTTCTGGCATAAATATTTCTAGTTCCTTTGATCCTAATAAAGTCTAGTTTCCAGTATCTTTGCCATTCAATTTATGCTCTTCTAGACACTTTATGATTATCAGTCTCTTCACTAAAATGTAGTCAGAAGGCAAGAGATTCCAGTGGGACCACCCCTGGATTTTTCTATGACTCTTCTGGTTTCATTGACTTTTTGGCATTTAATTCTTATTGATCTCAGAGTTCCTAATATCCCTAAGTTTCTTCTCTTTTCCCTTCCTCAACATTAATTGTTATGTAGTTATTAGCTCTTTCAATGTATATGTAGTCATTGTGCAATTGATTTTTTGAACTTATGGATAGGACTTTACATTCATCTATATTAAATGCCTGTGAAGATCTATTTGGATCTTGCTTTTGTCATGCAACATACCTAGTCTCATGTTATCTGGAAATTTAATGAACCTTAAAATTATATCTTTAGCCAAATGATTTATTAAAAATTGAGTCATTGAATTTTAGAAGTGCAAGAATCCTTGGAGTTTAAAGAACCATGGTATCTCAGAATTGGAAGGAACCTCGGCAGTCATCTTCATGAGTCTTGCCAATATGTTAGCAAGAATGCTTTATAAGATCTCACTGGTTTGAGGCAGCTTATTCCACTTTAAGATGGTCCTAATTGTTAGGAGATTTTTTATTTATTAAGCAGAATTTTGCTTCCTACAATTTTTATCTGCTGTTGCTCTCTGGGACTTAAGAAAAGCAAATCTAATCAATTTAGTCCATCTTTATTTTATAGATGATGTTTGACAGTGGGTTTGACTTGCTGGATGCCATGTGACTAATTAATACTAGCACAGGGAGTAGTCTCTTAAACCTACAGTCCCAAGCTCTTGCCACTTCATCACACTCTTTGTATCCCACAACCAAGAACCTCTGATATTTAGCATGTAAATAGATTCAAATGACCATGACAGAAGGTAAAAAAGAAGTCTGTTGTAAAGTTAGTAGTTGGAGTGGAGGAGGTAGAGGGAAGAGGAAAGTGAGAGAAATGCCTGAAATCTAGAGATAAAATGCCTCATTCATGGAAGGGTCAGGAGACCAGTGTCACTGGAATAAAGGTACAGGGTGGGAAGTTAGGTGTAAAAAGCTGGAAAGGTAGAAGGTATAAAATATATATATATATATAGGGGCAGCTGGGTAGCTCAGTGGAGTGAGAGTCAGGCCTAGAGAGAGGAGGTCCTAGGTTCAAACCCAGCCTCAGCCACTTCCCAGCTGTGTGACCCTGGGCAAGTCACTTGACCCCCATTGCCCACCCTTACCACTCTTCCACCTAGGCGCCAATACACTGAAGTACAAGGGTTTAAAAAAATTATTTAAAAAAAATACACACACACACACACACACACACACACACACATATATATATATATATACACACAACACATACAAGTAAATACAAGGTTAGTTCTAGGAAAGAAAGCACTAACAGATGGGAGCAAACAGGATAGTCTCCTGCAAGAGGTGACATTTGAGCTGAGCATTCGAAAGAAGCTAGGAATTCTCTGAGGAGAAAGTGAGAAGGGAAATGTATTACCAGCACAGAAGACATCATAGTCATGGGAGATGAGATATTGTGTTTGGAGAGCGGCTTTTAATTCACAGCTACTAAAAAGTGATTGAATTTGTGTTGTTCTTTTTGGTTAAAATGAACATATTAAAGTTGCACATAAAGTGACTATATATGTAGACATAGTCATAGTTGGAGTACATAGAAGGAACTCACTGTACTTGTAGAAGAAATCAAGATGAGTAAAGAATATGTAATAGAAACTGCTTTAAGAAAGTTGATAAATTTGAGCAGAATTCTGAGTGCATGGGATAGATGGAGACCTCTCCTAGGAAGGCAAAACGAAATTATCTCTCTTATTAAGCTAACAATAAGATTTTACCATACAAATTCTAGCCAAGAGTTTGAATTAGATAAAAAGACATGATCAAATTTAAAGAGGCCTTGTAAATTTAATAATCAAGATAAATGAAACTGACAATGATCTCACACCCTATAAATCTAAACATAAGACTGCAGTTAGACCCAGGGGACAGTATGGCTAATGAATATATTTTGACTGCTACTTTTTGCATTGTCTAATGAAGATCAAATGGGATACTTAGGTTGCCTTTTAAAAATTACTTAATGGGTTAAGATGAAATTATTTCAGATCAGTTTAAATCAAAGTGCAGGAATAACCAGTAACTTTGAACCTATCCTAACCAAATAGCTACTTCATGGGTAATTTAATCACTGAGTTATATAACTTGTCTGTGTCAAATGGTAAAATACCTATAATGGGGAAATCTGTAGGAGTTATTCCTTTATTTAGAGTTGGATTGTGAAGCCACATCTAATGGATTCATAGCTGCCTATTTCTCTATTGCGCCCAGGGATAACTTTGGTTGCGAGGGTGTTAGTGAAGAAGGAGGGAACAAGTCTGGCCCCAAACAAAATTGTGAAATAGGCCAAGTTTGCTTTGTTTCTCTCCATATTCCCTTCTTTTATGGTGACTCTATGTCTTTGTGTGATCCTTTTTTTTTGCTGAAGACCCAGGGCTGTAGTCTCAGCTCCTCTCTCCAATACAAACTTTCCTGTCCAGGGTCCTATTCCATTAGGCTTTTATGACAATTAGTTAATCTGAAGTATTAATCTGTGGCAATGTGATGGTGGGTTGGTCTCAGTGAGTGTCTTTGTCATTATACCCAGTTAGGTAACTACATGTATTTTAACACATAAAAACAACTCTAATATGAGGAAATTTGGAGTTCTGAAAAGAATATTTTATTGAAAGAATGGACCCATATTACCTTTTAAACCATACTAAGTAGTCTGTTTAAGGCTGGTCTCAGGAGGGGAAGTACTCAAAGACTTTTTTCTCATTCATTGAGAATGAAGAATTAAGTTAAGGATTCTCCTATTCCTGAACCTCAAAGCACTGCCTGTCATAGGAGAGGTTCAGATAAGTGAGACAAATGAGTTAGGTTTTGTGTTTACCTTGAATGATCTCTACTGTCCCAGTTCTCTCCTTCATATCTTGGGTGCTGGCACGGCTTGACTGTCAGGACTGTCTGCCTCACTATAAACACTTCCAAGTCAACCATCCGACCAGCTATTATGTATGCTGTGAATGAGGGCCATGGTAGCTGAGTCATATTTAAGGATGTGCCAAATGCTTTCAACTTCCTAAAGCCTTGACTTCTATTCTGGAAACTGAGAAATATTAGGCAAAGTAATTTGTCTGATTCATTAGCAAGAAAATGAAAAGGTGGCACTGAAGTGGTTGTTAAACTTCCATTTCAATTATGCAAATTTGATGCTGAATAACATGCCCTAACTACCAGTGTAGCCTGTAGAAAGTGGATTGGTAGAGGAGTGTGAAGAATTAGACATGACTGAAAAAATGACTGAACAACAACGAAACTGGAGACAAAGGACATGAATTTGAATTCTGCACTCTGACAAATTAGCTGCACAAAGGATTAGACAGGATCACTTCTTAACATGGGGACTGTAAATATTTAAAAAAATACATCCCTTACAATAGAATTGCTTTCTTTTATAGTCAGATGTATATTATATATCTTAAAACATTCTAAGAAGGTGTCTATATGTTTCACAAGATGGATATTTGATCTCTAAGGCCCTTATAACCTTAGATCCAAGATTCTTATGCTATTTGGTTTATGGGTAATGTATATGGTCATACCTCACAGATAATGAATAATTCTCACCCCTTCCTATCTTCTTTTGACTCGTTTTCTAATCAATCCTTTACATAGATTCCAAGGCAATCAAATGTGAGACAAATTCCAAATTAATATTTCTCAATGATTAATCAATTAGCTGTGAGCTCTCCAACTAGTTTAAAAACAAACCAGAAAAACTACTTTTCCTATGAGCTTTCAGTCTTCTTGATCTTTATCTCAAAACCTATGATTTTATAGGTTTAAATAATAACAGAACCACTAATTATATATCATAAAGGAATAAAACAACAACAAAAATAATTGCTCATGATGAATCAGAGTGAGTAAAGTTCATGACCAGAATCACTTCTCATTTGTTTAAATAATATCAATGTTACTAATTACATAATTTATTATATCATAAAGGAATAAAACAAAACCAAAAATGATTGCTAATGTTGTCTTAGAGTGAGTAAGCTTCATGACCAGAGTCACTTTAAAAGCAAGTGACTCCCTAGGATTGTCTGGCTTGCTTTCTACTCCCTCGTCTTACATATATGGTTTGGATAGAGCTGTGAAGGCTGTAAAGGAGCTCAGCTCCCTTATAGGACCTTAATAAAGAAAACCAAAGAGTAAGAAAAATATACTCCCCTATTCTGTCAAGAACTGAACAAAAAGATGGCTCAAATGCAGTAGAAGATAGAAAAGATCTGATACCATGGAAGTAGATAAAAATTGAGATAAAGTTTTTAGGACTTGAAAAGACAACTATACCTGGGAAAATGAAGGTAAACAAAAGCAAACATCAAACACAGTAAAGATAGTCTAAGTGCTAATGAAAAGGATTAATCTATAGCAAATATAAATAGACCCATGGCGGAAAAATTATGTAGCTACAAGGACTCTAAGAAAGGCTACAAAATTAAACAATGGATAAAAATGAAATTAAAATTGAAATAAGAACTTCAGTGGAAAAACCTGGAAGGAGAATAAATAACTAATAAGAGAAAGTTCAAAACCTTATTCACATAATGGCTTTATTGAAAAAAGAATGGGACAAAATTAGAAATATTAAAAATCAAGGGAGAAATTAATAAAATCCAAAGTAGAAGAACTATTGAATTAATAAATAAGACTAGAAGATGGTATTTTGAAAAAACAGATAAAATTGACAAAGTACTGGTCAATCTAATAAAAAAAAAGGAAAGAAGAAAACCAAATTGACAGAATCAAAGATGAAAAGGGAGACCTCACCTCTAATGAAGGGGAAATTAAGGCAATCATTAAAAACTATTTTGCCCAATTATATGGCAATAAATATAACAATTTAGGAGATATGGATGAATATTTACAAAAATATAAACTGCCTAGATTAACAGCAGAAGAAATAGAATACCTAAATAATCCCATATCAGAAAAAGAAATTGAACAAGCCATCAAAGAACTCCCTAAGAAAAAATCGNCCCATATCAGAAAAAGAAATTGAACAAGCCATCAAAGAACTCCCTAAGAAAAAATCGCCAGGGCCTGATGGATTCACAAGTGAATTCTATCAGACATTCAAAGAGCAACTAATCCCAATACTATACAAATTATTTGATATGATAAGCAAAGAAGGAGTCCTACCAAATTCCTTTTATGACACAAATATGGTACTGATTCCAAAGCCAGGGAGATCAAAAACAGAGAAACATAGATGCAAAAATCTTAAACAGAATACTAGCAAAGAGACTCCAGCAAGTAATTAAGAAGATCATCCACCATGATCAGGTGGGATTTATACCAGGAATGCAAGGTTGGTTCAACATTAGGAAAACCATCCACATAATTGACCATATCAACAGACTAACAAACAAAAATCACATGATCATCTCAATAGATGCTGAATAAGCCTTTGACAAAATACAGCATCTATTCCTATTGAAAACACTGGAAAGTATAGGAATAGAAGGACCTTTCCTAAAAATAATAAACAGTATATACCTAAAACCATCAACAAGCATTATATGCAATGGGGATAAATTAGAAGCCTTCCCAATAAGATCAGGAGTGAAACAAGGATGCCCATTATCACCTCTATTATTCAACATAGTACTAGAAACACTATCAATAGCAATTAGAGAAGAAAAAGAATTGAAGGTATCAAAATAGGCAAGGAGGAGACTAAGCTATCACTCTTTGCAGATGATATGATGGTATACTTAAAAAATCCTAGAGAATCAACTAAGAAGCTTGTAGAAATAATCAACAACTTTAGCAAAGTTGTAGGATACAAAATAAATGCACATAAATCATCAGCATTTCTATACATTTCCAACAAACTAGAGCAGCAAGAGGTAGAAAGAGAAACACCATTTAAAATCACCCTAGATAATATAAAATACTTAGGAATCTATCTACCAAAACAAACACAGCAATTATATGAAAACAACTGCAAAACACTTTCCAAACAAATAAAACTGGATCTAAACAATTGGAAAGCCATTGATTGTTCATGGGTAGGACGAGCTAACATAATAAAAATGAACATTCTACCCAAATTAATTTACCTATTTAGTGCCATACCTATCAAACTACCAAAAACTTCTTTACTGAATTAGAAAAAAAACTATAACAAATTTCATTTGGAATAACAAAAGATCAAGAATATCAAGGGAAATAATGAAAAAAAAATGTGAAGGAAGGGGGCCTAGCAGCACCAGATATTAAACTATACTATAAAGCAGCAGTCATCAAAACAATATGGTACTGCCTAAGAGACAGAGGGGAGGATCAGTGGAATAGACTTGGGGTAAATGACATCAGCAAGACAGTGTATGATAAACCCAAAGAGCCCAACTTTTGGGACATGAATCCACTATTTGACAAAAACTGCTGGGAAATTTGGAAAACAATATGGGAGAGATTAGGTTTAGATCAACATCTCACACCCTACACCAAGATAAATTCAGAATGGGTGAATAACCTGAATATAAAGAGGGAAACTATAAATAAGTTAAGTGAACACAGAATAGTATACTTGTCAGATCTCTGGGAAAGGAAAGATTTTAAAACCAAGCAAGAGTTAGAGAAAATTACAAAATGTAAATTAAATGGTTTTGATTATATTAAACTAAAAAGCTTTTGTACAAACAAAAACAATGTAGTCAAAATCAGAAGGGAAACAACAAATTGGGAAAAAATCTTTATAACAAAAAACTCTGAGAGGGGTCTAATTACTCAAGTATACAAGGAGTTAAATCAATTGTATAAAAAATCAAGCCATTCCCCAATTGATAAATGGGCAAGAGACATGAATAGGCAATTTTCAGATAAAGAAATCAAAAGTATCAATAAGCACATGAGAAAGTGTTCTAAATCTCTAATAATTAGAGAAATGCAAATCAGAACAACTCTGAGGTATCACTTCACAGCTAGCAGATTGGCTAAATTGAAAGAAGGGGAGAGCAATGAATGTTGGAGGGGATGTGGCAAAATTGGGACATTGATGCATTGCTGATGGAGTTGTGAACTGATCCAACCATTCTGGCTGGCAATTTGGAACCATGCTCAGAGCGCTATAAAAGAATGCCTGCCCTTTGATCCAGCCATACCATTGTTGGGTTTGTACCCCAAAGAGATCATAATTACACAGACTTGTACGAAAATATTTATAGCTGCGCTTTTTGTGGTGGCAAAAAACTGGAAAAGGAGGGTATGTCCTTCAATTCAGTAATGGCTGAACAAATTGTGGTATATGCTGGTGATGGAATACTATTGTGCTAAAATGAATAATAAACTGGAGGAGTTCCAGGTGAACTGGAAAGACCTCCAGAAACTGATGCAGAGTGAAAGGAGCAGAGCCAGAAGAACACTGTACACAGAGAGTGATAGTGTATATTATGGTAAAATCGAATGCAATGGACTTCTGTACCAGCAGCAATGCAATGACCCAGGACAATTCTGAGGGATTTATGGTAAAGAACACCACCCACATTCAGAGGAAGGACTGCAGGAGAGGAAACATATAAGAAAAACAGCTGCTTGAACACATGGGTCGGGGTGGACATGATTGGGGATGTAGACTCGAAACTACCACATCAATGCAACTATCAAAATTTGAAAATAGGTGTTGATCAATGACACATGATAAAACCAGTGGAAATGTGCATTGACATGGGTGGGGGGGATGTGGGGGGTGAAGGGGAAAGTAGGAGCATGATTCATGTAACCATGTTAAAAATGAAAAATAATAAAAAAAATGGGGAAAAAAGAATGGGACAATCAGAATTTAATGAGTATAGAAAACAATAACAAATAGGGCAAAGTCAAAAGACAGAAAAAATAGAAGAAAATATAAAGAAAATATAGAAAGAAAAGAAAATATAAAGTATCTACTATCAAAAACAACTCTTCTGGAAATCACACAAAGAATCATTGAATAAATGAACTTCCTGAATATCACGAGTGAACAAAAAACCGGGGATACCATAGTTCAAGAGGTCACAAAAGTAAACTGTCCAGATCTATTAGAATCAAAGGACAAAGTAAAAATAAAATTAACTGGTCATCTCCTGAAATCAACCTCAAACATATTGTCAAAGCAAAAAAGCTTTAAAGAATAAAAAAAGAAAGAGTTCTTTAATGAATACAGATGAAAAAATTTTAACTAAAATTTTAGCCAGGATACTACAACAATATATCACAAAGATTATACACTATGACCAACGAGGAATTATAACAGATACTCAGGGATGGTTTGATATAGGGAAAACTATTAACGTAATTGATTACACAAAAATGATATGATTATATAAATAGGTGTAGAAAAAACATTTGACAAAATACAGCACTCATTCCTATTAAAAACAATTGAAAGCATAGCTATACATGGGTTTTTCCTTTGATTAATGAGAAATATATTAAAAAACCATCAGCAAACATTATATGTAATGGGAATAAGCTAGTACTCTTACCTATAAAATCTGGAGTAAAACAAAGATGATCCTTATCACCAATATTACTTAATGTTGTACTAGAAATGTTAGCAATAACAATAAGAGAAGAAAAATCAATGGTGTCAGATTGGGCAAGGGGGTAAAAAACTATTTCTTTTCACAGATGATATATACAGAAAATCCTAGAGATTCAACTAAAAATTTAATTGAAACTATCAATAATTTTAGTGAAGAAGTAGGATATAAAATAAACCCATATAAGTCATCAACATTTCTATGTATCAGTGTCCTGAAAGAAGAGTTAATAAGACATAATCCATTTAAATTAACCATAGATAAAATAAAATATTTAGGAGTATATCTTCTAAAACAAATCCATAAGTTATGTAAACACAATTTAAAAATGATTTTTATAGTCAGATTTAAATAATTGGAGAAATATCAATTGTTCATAGGAAGGCAGAACCAATATCATTAAATAACAATCATCTCTAAATTAATCTACTTATTCAATGCCATCCCAATTAAATTATCAAAAATTATTTTATTGGACTAGAAAAAATAATAACTAAATTAATTTGGAAAAACAAAAGGTCAAGGATATCAAAGGAAATAATGAAACAGTAAATATCAAAACTATCTGGTACTAGCTAAGAAATAGAAAAATGGATCAGTGGAACAGAATAGACATGCAACAAATAGTTGTAAAAGATTATGGTTATCTTGTATTTGACAAAGTAAAGTTCCATGTTTTTGGAATAAGAATTCATTATTTGATAAAAATTATTGGGAAAACCAGAAGGCAGTTTGGTAGGAATTAGATATAGACCAATATCTTATTCCATTCACCAAGATAGAATCAAAATGGATACATGACTTAGGTGTAAAGGGAACTATTGTAGACAAATTAGAAGAACAGGGAACATATTATCTATCAGATTTATGGATAGGAAAAGAATTTATGAATAAAGAGAGAGCATTGTGAAATGAAACATGAAAAATAAATGTTTGAATACATTAAATGGAAAAGTTTTTCTACAAATTAGATTAATATAGCCCAGATTAGAATGAAAGCAATAAATTGGGAATTTTTTTTTACTGCCAGTTTTTCAGATAGAGGTCTCATATCTAAAGTACATAGGGACCTTTGACAAATATATAAGAATATGTTCTTCCCCAATTGATAAATTGGCAAAAGACATGACAGACAGTTTTTGGATGAAGAACTGAAAACTATTTTTAACTATATGAACAAATGCTCTAAATCATTATTAATAAGAGAAATGTGAATCAAAATCACTCTGAGATATTATTTCATACCTATCAGATTGGCTAAAATGATAAAATGACAAAATGATAAATGTTGGAAGAAATGTGGGAAAATAGGTACATTAATACATTGTTAGTGGGAACTGTGAACTAATCCAACCATTTTGCAGAGCAATCTGGAATTATACTTAACGAGTTATAAAACCGTGTATACCTTTTGGCACAGTAATACTACTATTAGGCTTTTTCCTAATATGATCAAGGAAAAAGTAAAAGAAACTATACATTCTAAAATATTTATAGCAGCTGTGATGTGGTGGCAAAGGACTGGAAACCGAAGGGATGTCCATCAGTTATAGAATGGCTGGACAAATAGTGGCAAATGATTGGAATATCATGCTATAAGAAATTACAAACAGATGACCACAAAATTCTTGGGAAAGGAATATGAAATGATGCAAAGTGAAGTGTACAGAACCAGAACATTTTGCACAGTAGCAACAATAATGTGTGATGATCAATTGTGAGTCACTGAACTATTATCAAGAAGACAAGGATCCAGGATGACTCCAGGGTATTCATGACAAAAAAGGATACCCATTGCCATAGAAGGAATAGAGAGTCTGAATGCATTTTGAAACATACCATTCTTCACTTTGTTTCCTCTGTGAATTTTTCTTTAGTGCAAGCAACATATTTTTTGTTTTACAATATGATGAACAGGGACATATTTTATATGATAATATAATAAATAGTATAATAAAACCTACATATTACCTGCCTCATTTGGGAGGATGGTAAGAGTGGGTAGAAGAAGGGAAAAAGAATGAGATATGGATTTTTGGATCCAGTTAATGTAAGAATTTGTTTGTCTTGGATAAACATATTTATTATAATTTATTGCATATTTATAACAAATCATATGTATTATTTATTGTTATATTACATATTAGATTGTTATATATAAAAATAAAAATAAATTTAGAAAAGCAGATATAACAAGCACATTCTTTATTGACTACAATGCAATTAGTCATAATAAATAAAGGTTATTTAAAAACAATTCAAGCTCCAGGGCAGCTAGGTAACTCAATGGAATGGGAGTCAGTCCTAGAGATGGGAGGTCCTAGGTTCAAATCTGGCCTCAGCCACTTCTCAGCTGTGTGACCCTGGGCAAGTCACTTGGCCCCCATTGCCTACCCTTACCACTCTTCTGCCTTGGAATTGGCTCCAAGACGGAAGGTAAGTTTTTTTTTAAAAAAATAAATAAGTAAAAACAATTCAAGCTTAAATGGAGACAAAATAATTTTTTCGTAAGAAATTTGAATCATATAACAACTCAAAAAAATATAAAATTCACCAAGTAAAATAACAATAAGATAATACTCCAATATTTAAAAAAAATTTTTTTTAAACCCTTGTACTTCGGTGTATTGTCTCATAGGTGGAAGATTGGTAAGGGTGGGCAATGGGGGTCAAGTGACTTGCCCAGGGTCACACAGCTGGGAAGTGGCTGAGGCCGGGTTTGAACCTAGGACCTCCTGTCTCTAGGCCTGACTCTCACTCCACTGAGCTACCCAGCTGCCCCTACTCCAATATTTTTGAGATGCAACTGAAGGAACCCTTGAAGGAAATTCCACATCCTTAAACACTTTAATTAACAAATGAGGGAAAGAACAGCTCAATTAACTGTATGTACAAAAGAAACCACTAGAAAACAATAAATTATTCCCTCCATATAAAAAACTAAAATCTTGAAAAACAAAAAAGAAACAGAACTGAAAACAAGATGTATTGAACTAATTAAATAAAACAAGTAACTATTTAAAAAACTAATAAAATTAAGATGTCTGATAAAATATAAGAAAAACCAAAATTTCAATATAAAAAATGAAAAGTAGTACTCCAAAAAATTGAAGATAAGTGAAATCTTTGGAATTTTTGCTCATTTGTATTTCAGCAAAACTTATAATTAAATAAAAAGATAAATGTAAAATACAAAATACTCAAACCTGAAGAAGAAATAGAAAATTTAAATACTTCGGCCTCAAAAAAAAAAAAAAAAGGAAATCGAATAAGTCATGAAGAAACTCTGAAAGAAAGAACACCTTTTACTAGTTGGATTTACAAGTGAATTCGATCAAATATTCTAAGATTTAATTTCAATATTAAATAAAGTATCTTCAAAAGATAGAAGGAATTGTACCAATCTCTCTCTATAATATGAGATTCATTTACCTAAAACAGAAATAAAGTAGATAAAGAAAATGATAGACCAGTATCTCTAATGAACACCAGTATAAAAATTTTAGTAAAGAGGCTACAGCAACATATAAAAATATTATCCATTATTATAAGTTTAGATTTACGAAAGAAATGAAGAATTAATTCAAATTTAAGAAAATCATGAAGATAATTGATTACATCAACAACAAAAGCAATAACAATTATATTAGTGTATGCCAAAAATGTTTGATAAACTACAATATCATTTTAGATTAAAAACATTAAAATACTTTCTTTAATGTGGTTGAGTATATAAAGCAAGAGCTAGCATTAACTGTAATAGGGAAAGAAATAGAGGCTTTCCCAGTAAGACCAAGTTTAAGGCAAGAATGTCCAGTGCTACAACTATTACTTTATATTCTAGTTAAAGCATTAAGATGAATAAAAAAAAGTTGAGGAACTAAGAATAGGCAAAAAAGAAACAAAATGAATACTTTTTTGCAGATGATCTTATGGTTTGCTCAGAGAACTTTAGATTCAACCATTAAATGAAATAATAACTCCAGGAAAGTAGCAGGATATAGAATAAATACAAATCATTAGCTCTTCTGTATGTTACCAATAAAACCCAGTAAGAAAAATATAGAAACAGAAACTACAGAATATTTAAAATATTTGAGAGTACACATGATAAGATACACATAGGTATTATATGAATGCATCTACAAAAATCTCTTAATAGAAGAAAAGACAGACTTAAATAACTTTATATTTATTAGATGATCTTGGTTGGACACTATCAATATAAAAAAGTGATTAAATTACATAAATTAGTTTTCTAAAGTACTCTGACAATCTACCAAATATTTACTTTATAGAATTAGACCAAATAATAATATTCATCTGGAAGAACAAAAAATAAAAAAAATATTAAGGAAAATAATGAAAAAAAAGGAAAAAAGAAGTGCTCCTAACAATACCATATTTCAGTCTATATTACAAAGTAGTAAGCAAATCTATTTCATACTGCTAAAAAATGGAAAAGTTGATTAGTGGAACATATATAAGTACATAAGATCCAGAAGCAAATAAACAAAGAAGCAAGATATTTGATGAACCCAAGGAATCCAAGTTATGAGACAAAAAGACACCTGGAAAAAGTACAAACCAGTCTGGCAGAAATTAGTTTTATACCAGCATTTCATACCATGATATTAAAGGCCACATAATAAACAAATTAGAGGAGGAAACAAAGAGATGCCTTCTACAATTGTGAATAGAAAGAGTTCTTGACCAGAGAGAATACAGGGATGTATGAGATAAAAAAAATAACTTAATTACATAAAATTAACAAGGTTTTGCATAAAAAATTATAATGTTAAAGTTAGGAGGGAAATAGTTAACTGGAAAAAAAATCTTTGAAATAAGTTTCTCTGCCAAAGGCAGAGATATTTGAGATACAGTCCCTCCCCCCTACTCAGACACAGGCATAACATATATGATAGTATTGAAAATAGTGTTGAATTTATTTTGAAAAAAAAACCAAACTAAATCTGTACATAACACATATTAATGGTTCATATGCAATTATCCTCTTTCTTCTTTTAATAGGAAAATAATTGTATTTTAAAATCTGTACATAAACAAAGTCTCTCAAAATTTGTAGTAAAAATTTTTACATTTACAGGAGAGATGAAGACAGACAACAAAGCAGTGGTGGAAATGCCATATTTAATTTAATATATACTTAGAAAACTACTCATAATGAAGATTTTCTGAGTCATGAATTTCTTTTTTTCTATTCTTTGAATATTTAGAAATGCTCATTAAAATTAATTATAAAAATAAAAGTTAAAGAAAGACAAAGAATAAAACAAAGATAGAGAAAATATGTGGAATAGCATGTTGTCACTAATGATGCCATACTTCTTTTAGGATAGTGATTCTCCCAATAACCTCTTTATGAAATAAGATTTAAATATAGTTCTCCCAAAATGTCTCTTCACATTCTTTCTTTGACAGTTAACTCACTCAACCTCTCAAGTGAGAAGTTCTCTTAGTCCTTTTTATTGGTGGCTCCACTCACTCTCTTCTTGTGACAGTTAATCCTTGAAATGACAGCTAACCTTCCTCTTTCAAGATTCCCTTCCTTTTTAAAAAAATGCATAATTTCTATGGGAGGGTCTATTGAATAAATGCTATTCTAATTGATTACCCTAAATTTAAACCCTAATTCTACTATCCTGATATCCAGCTGCTCAGTTTTTACTTACTTCTCTGAGAAATTTCTTTATCTCAAGGTAAGACATATGAATATCTTATTATATACATATATCTTATTAGATATATCTTATTGTATATCTTATTATATATATATATATATATTTCATGTTTCAAAGTTCTTCTGTTTCCTTTTTATTTTTTTGGTAGGATCAGACTATTTAATATGAAGGTATCTGTAAAATGAGAGATGCTTTCCAGAAGTATGCTTTGCAGGTTATTCATTCTTCTCTCTATCAACATAAACATAGTAATAATAATTAATATTTATCAAGGATTTACCACGTGCCAGTACTGTGTTATGTGCTTTACAATTATTATTTCATTTGATCCTTACAACAACCCCAGATGTAGGCACAATTATTATCCCCATTTTGCATATGAGTAAACTGATTCAAACAGAGGTAACGTTAACTGGCTCATGACCACACGGCTAGCAAGTATCTTAGGCTATATTTAAACTCAGGTATCATTGACTCTAGGCAGCTAGGTGGCCCAGTAGATAGAGCACTGGACCTGGACTCAGGAAGAACTGAGTTCAAATATGACTTCAGACATTAATTAGCTGTTATGACCCTTGGCAAGTCATTTGAACTTGCCTTAGTTTCCTTATCTGTAAAATGAGCTGGAGAAGGAAATGACAAACCACTCCAGTATCCATGTCAAGAAATCCCCAAATAAGGTCATGAAGAGTATGACAAGACTGAAAACCTTCAAGTCTAGCACCCTATCCACTGTGATGCCTAGTTCCCTATATAAATTATCTATAGGAGTATAGGTAGGGAGTAGAATATTTTCTTTTTTTCTATAATCAGAGAAATCTTTCCAAGGGAGGCATGTTTGAAAAGGTCAGATTAGATAAAAGAGAGGTTGTTTAGTAGATGAATTTTACCAAAATGCTTCTTAGTATGAGAAAATACAGACAAGTTGCAATTTTTACAGGTAGATGTAATATTACATGGAGAAGATCCTAGGTCTAGCAAAGTATATATAATAGCTTCTTCCTTAGCTTCCCTCTCCTCCTCTACTATATTCTTGTAGATTGCAATTCTCATCACCCTTGAAAAAGGCTGAACTTATCTTAAAAGTTTATCAGTTTCCTAATGTTAAGAAGATACTTGTCACTGAAAAAAAACACAGCTGAAACTGCAATCTTCTTGGCCGTGACATCTGGGCATAACTGATAAAGTGATCCCTGGAACTAGTTTGGGGCTCCGAAAGCAACTGCACTATGTTTAATGCTAAAGAAAATGAACACTATTATATATCTGGCTAAACAAATCATGCTGTCCAAATGGAAAACATTGCAGCCATTTGAGTTTGCCACTTAGCTTAACCAGTGCTTTTCAACAAATGGAACATAATACGACAATATACACATAATGTACTGTTCTAAATTCAGCAAGTCCATTTCTCCTACATATTTATTCCATGAAATTTCCAGCTAAATGATACACAGAATGAGGTGGTCATTACAATGAAAGTGAAAAGCGGAAGAGAAAAAGAAGGGGAATTTCAGTTGCCATATAATGATGATGATGATGGTGTTAGCTGACATCTCTTTGGTACTTTCAGGTTTACAAAGTATTGTACATACATTATCTTATTTGATCCTCACAATGACCTTGTACTTGAAAGCAAAAATAGTTAAACAACACGGGGGCGTGTTCTTAGAGGGTTCTATAACAGCACAGGCACAGCATCTTATATGCTTACATATCCTTGTGAGGAGGATAAATTCCCAGGATCACAGCTAGAAAGTTATCTGGGACAGGATCAAACTCAGATCTTCTTGATCCTCAGTCTAGCAATCTATCCACGATTACCTTTACCAAGCTGTTTAGTTCATAAATAGCCTCTACACATAGTAGGTATTTCAAGTATATATTGAATTGAGCTAATTTTTCTAATTTTCTGGAAGGAATGTACTAACGATATCCCAGAAAGCCAAAAATATATTTTCCCACAGAAAAGAAGCCTTTTCTGAGAAAATTCGAATCAGAACCTTAATTCCACAAGCTCTCTCAGGATATATGAGGGGAGAACTGTCATCATTTATATTTACTTAAACACTAATAATATGACTTTTCTTTCATTTCTCTTTTCTGCCTAGACTTAAGATTTCATCTGTGTAAGGAAGCTTCTGGGAAAAAAATTCTTCTCATAACACTTTTAGCATTTTCACTGCAATTTATAGTCTCAGAGAGCAGCCTTGGGACCTGAGAAATTAAATGACTTGTCTGAGGTCATACAGCTAGCGTGGGTCAAAAATGGGACTTGAACCTAAGCCTTCAGATTTTAAGGCCAGCTCTCTTCCTTGATGCTTCTCACTGTGATAATTTTATAAAACTAAATTCTTCAGGAGTTGCATAAATGATGCCAATGCAGCTATATTAAAACCTCAAATAACTGGAATTACTGGGGAATGTACTTTTGTTCTGGAGGGTGGAGGTAGGGTGGGGTTAACTGAAGGATCTGGCTAACTAAGGATTAAACAGACAACTTTTTGTTCCCACCCTAGTTGAAATATTCTCTATAAAGTATCAGGGCACTTTATTGCCACAAGAGAAATATTTTTAGTACAATTCTTTGAAGCCTTTGATAATTGAGGATCTTGCAGTGAGTGCCTCAGGGTCCTCATTATGCAATTGGATTAGAGGAGGGCCAGGACTGTAGCTAGGAAAAGTATTCACCAATGGGTTCAATTTAGCCTGATTCTAATATATGTTTTGAAAGGTTTTTTTTTGTTTTTTTTGCTGTATTCTTGAATATGAAGGAGTTTTGCCTTTTTTTCTCAGGATTATATAGATGGTAAGTTCTGATTAGAGGAGGACTCAAGTTCTGGCTAACTGAAGTTCAATTTAATTCAATAATACAATTTTTACAGTGGCTAAAAAAAATCAGTCACCCTATTGGTGGTTACTTTCTCCCTCATCTGCCCCCCCTTGCTGTTTTCCCCTTTGGTGCCCAGTAAATGACCTGAATTTTGGATGAAGATGATTGAACCAACTAGTTGTTTTGTGCAGACAAAGGTCATGTTTACCATTTCTTTGGTAGAGAAAATAAAAGTGGAAAAAAATGAAGTGGTAGAGAAGGTGAAAAGACTATAACATAAAGGACAGGAAGAAAAATGGGAGTATGGAGATGCTTTTCAGTAGATGTAGGTTCAATTGTTTTTCTCCTCTTCCATAGTTTCTGCCCAAGATACATTTAAATTTTTGTTGTGGACATTATAAGGTTCAGGACATGCAAAGAAGCATCTTCTGGAAGTAATTCACAATGTTCAGGAGATTTGTGAGAATAGTTACTATTTTTTTTTTTTCAGAATGCCTGGTGTCTGGTTTTAGATCCTTGCTAGCTATATAAAAATGGAAAAGTCAAGTGACTTTCCCAAGCTTCAATTTTCTCAACTGTAAAATGGAGAAGTTCTTGGAGCATGTGCAGTAGTCATATCCCAGTAAACCATCTTGGTGGGCAGGCTAAACCAGGTTGAGGGTAACCAACAGGCTTCAAAGCCATTGGTGAATTTGTGAGGTGTCTTCTTCAGGCATGTAAAGATTTCCTCCAGGAAAATGGGTGGATAATAATAATTTGTTTCAGTGGCCTTGAAGGGGGCTGAAGAAGGCTTTATGGAGTGCTTAAGGCTTAGTTAGACACTGAAGAAGCCAAAATCATCCACTGCATCCCAAACCATAATCAGTCATCTTGACTTTTGTCATGCCACTGGAATTCAAAGATGCTAGAAAAGAGAGTAAAGTTGACTCTGTGCAACCCTGCCTCACTAAATCCAATTTATGTGTAAGTCAAGAAATTGCAGTGATGGTATTTTACTTCTATTCAAGTTTGAAGAAGACCATCCAATATATGTATGTGTGTATATCTTAAGAGAGTCCTATTATTTATTCTTCTGTAACTGCTAATTTGAAACACATTGCTTTGGGTCTCTTTCCTTATTGGTGAAGATGAAAGCTCTATCCTCGATGAGGGCTGAGGAAAGCTTCAGCCTTTGTCATTCCCCTTTGGGGACTTTTCAAGGTAGAGTCTTCACCAAACATAGTGTCAAGTTGGCTTCCAGCTTCCAGAGAGAAGACAGAAGAAACAAAATTCACTTCATATTGTTGAAGGGAAAAACTGGAAAGATATGAGGAGATCTTGCTCCTCTTTACAGCTTGCTAATTTAAAGTCTTCAGAGAGGTTCTCTTTGAGGGAGATAGAAGGCTCTCTTTTGACTGAACTGAGTTACCTTGTTCCCAATGGATGAACTCCTTCACACTGTGTTGCCTGTATATATTCCCCAATGCAAACCTTCTTTGATTTCTGTTTTGCTACAATTTGAATGAGTGGGCTTCTTTGCTGTTTGTCATGTGTATTCATTATAGAAATGGTATTAGGTAGGAAAGGAGTTAAGTCTTGGACTTGGAAACAGATCTTAGAGAACCTCTTCCTTCACACCCCAGAAATGACAAAGCAATTGAAATTTAGATGGAACCCAGTCATCTCCTTCAAATGAACAATATTCAAGTGAGCAGATAGTTACTTCTACCCTGGTACACCCCTCTCTCTGAGAAGAGCAGAATAGTGGTGTCTGGCTCTTATTTCCTGAATTCTCTCCTGATAGTAATGAAAGCCTCCCTTGGAAGAAACAGAGTGGAGAAGAGACTAGACCTATTTATTTTGCCTCTCTTCAAACCTCGCACAACAATGGACCCTTTCATTGCCTCATATCTTTAATGTTCTATGGGCTCTTGAAGGTGGATAGAATGCTTTTGTTGTTTTTATTTTGTATTTTTGCAGTTGGATCACAAACATTGGGACATAGTCATATTTTGTAGTCTCACTGAAAATATCTTCAGGACAACTCCAGTAGTAGACAAGATATTAAGGCGCTGTATAGTTCATCCTTTTTCTATGAGGTTTTGATTCCTCCTTTTAGGTATCTAAATCAATCACTATTCGTTTCCTTTTTTAAAAAGGGGGGTACAGATGAAAAGGGTCTGAGGATGTGACTATTCTGCTATTGCTCTTTTATATTTAATGTTCTGTGAACTAATGTTCAGGTGCATAAAAGACTTCTTTTTGGGCAATTGAGGGTATTGACATGTAAGCTTATATATTGTAGACTTGCTGGCAATACCTTTGGAACAAAACCAGTAGCATACAGGATGATATTTAATATGGTCTGTTCCTTCATGGATTTAAATTTTTTGGTTAGATCTCAATGTTTTGAAAGCGCTTCATTGAATAGTTTGGATATTATAAATATTTATATGGTGACAATTAGTGAAATATCTTACTTAGAATTTTATGGATCAATGTTAAGCCTGAGCAGTTATGATAACATCTGTGATGATGCTCTGATTTGGGTATTGTTTATTTACTGATTTCTCAAGAATTTTGAGGGTTTTTATATTTTTCGATACAGAGATTTACCATTTCTTAATTTTAAAAAGATAGCAAACTTCTAGTTTATGGTTCTAGTTACCTGATTGTATCTTCTTAGATGTCCAGTAAATGCTAGCATTTTGAAATCTGCAAGAATATGTTGCAGTTTCCACAGCTTCACTGCATAATTTTCAGTCCAGGCTAATTAAAGACTAACCTTGCTGTAATATCTGGTGACAATGACTTGATCTGAAATGCTGTCAAAAATTCCTTTAAAATTATCATCATTGTTGTTGTTAAGGAAGTAAAGAAATAACTTATCAAACTCTTCCTATGTGTCAGGCAAGTGGTTCACACATATTATCTCATTTAAAATCACTAAACTCTGTGAGATGGGTGCTGATATAAATAGAGGTTAAGTTACTTGTCCAAGGTATCATACAGCTAATAAGTTCTCTTCTTTCTCTTCCTCCTCCTTCCTCTTCTCCTCCTCCTCTTCCTCTTCTTCATCCTCTTTTTCTCAAATGAAGATAAAAAAGAAATAGTTTAGAAACATGTTGCTTTCCTGATGTAATTATTATTTTTTGATTATGATTGGTGGTATTACTTTTGTTATTATTACCCTGAGGGTTTCTGGCAGTGCCCTGTCATCACAAGTTTTCCCAGTATTCTGAGTTAGGGACACAAAAGTTTGTCAGAGAAGTCACTGGATAGACATAAGTTCGACTTCCTGAAGATTTGGCTATTCAATACAAAAGGTAAAGGATGCGTGGGAAACCAGCCATTTGTATGTGTATGTAAGACAACAACTAATGTGCCTCTCTTTTTGAATAAAATACTTTTAAAAATACTGAAATGGTTTAACTTACCATTTGGTTTTATTATTGTATAGATCCAGTCTTTGCCTTGCTGTGTTTTTGTTACTGAGAAATCTGGATCCTGAAGTGTGAGCCTGTCAACTCTCTCTGACAACTAACCACAAAACATTCTTAAAACTATTGTATAGTGGACTATAGAGGATCAGAATGCCTCATTTCCTACTCATTTCCAAGAAGACATAATTAGGACATGGCAAGCTACTTTTATATACCTCAGTTGTTTGAAATTAAAGTAGAAGCTTCAAAGTTTTATTGGTAATCAAAAAGAATTTCATCAGATTTGGGTCTTCAATCATCTCTATTCCTTCCTCTCCAGCACTTGAAGAAAGCCTAATTCTGAATCTCTACTTACTTTCTCTTGAAGACTAGAAATTCAGAAAATCACATTTGAAGTAATTTAATTTACAGTCTTCTCTTCTCCCTCTCTTCATCCTGTTCCCATTTTTGATTGGATCTTTTCAATCTCTAGCCACAAAGGCATCTTTTCTTAGCCCAAATAAAAGTGTTCTTCCTACTTTTCATTGAAGATGACTACTGTTTGTCAGTAATGGGAAATCAACACAATCCTTAATCAGTGTTTTAGTTGGGTCACCCCATAACATTATGTGATCCACTATTTTCTCAAATCTAAATTGAAGGTGGTCTCTAATGTGTCAGAGGTAGCTAGGTAAGCAGTGGATTGAGTTCTGAGTCTGGCATCAGGTAGACTCATCTTTCTGATTTCAAATCTGGCCTCAGACACTATTTATATGATGCTAGGCAAGACATTTAGCCCTGTTTTTGTCAGTTTCCTCATCTGTAAAATGAGCTGGAGAAGGAAATGGCAAACTATTCCAGAATCTTTGCCAAGAAATTCCCAAAGGGGTTCACAGAGTCAAACAGGACTGAAAACGACTGAACAACAGCAGCAACAATTCTAAAGCTTTTACTATATCTTGTAATTTTAGGACAAGCTTTGGTATATCAGGCATAGATTAGTAATATTTAACTCATTTAAGTAGATATCAAGAAAAAAAGGTAACTGTAGTGAGAAACTTGCTTCTCAGAATTGTTCAGTAATCTCACTGGTTATTGATTCTTTTCTTCTTATTTAACCTAAAGTGACTTCAACATATGTATACCATATTAAACATCTTTAAGTGTAACTCTAATGTACAATATGCAAATGGAATGCATACAGAGGCCAAATGAATTCTTCTTCTTCTGTCTTTGTAATGGTGATCCCATATGATCCCCTTACCACTTTGTAGCCTATAACAATAGCACTCATTGCCAGGTGCTACATTTTCCTCACCAATTCTCTGCTTGAGCTGGGCTTATGTCTAGATTTGCTTAGAGCAGTCTTTTACTCTAAGTGCTAAATTTGAACACAGCTTGGTAAGTACTGACTATACCAACATGGGATGTGAGGCTATTGGCAGAACAGTAGCTATGGTGAAGCAACTGAAGCTTTCTCTAAAGGTGCCATTCTGCATATCATCAACCTTCACCATTGTTTCTTCTTGGGTTTTGCCCTCTGACTTCCTGATTACTGTCAAGGGCAACACCACTCTCCCTGTCTATTGGACTTGTAATCTAGGAGTCATCCTGGATTTCTCACTATCTCTCACCTACCAAACCCAATCTGTTACCAAGGCTTTTCAATGTCACCTGAATGCACCTCCTTCTCTCATCTGACACTACCACCACTCTAGTGGAGACCCTCATCAGCTCGTGCTTGATCTATAGCAATAGCCTGATAATAGGTCAACTTGCCTCATCTCTTCCCCATTCCAGTCTATCCTCCATTGAACTGCTAAAGTGATTTTGCTAAACTTCAGGTCTGACCACTCTTATCAAGAGCCTCCAGTGGTTCCCTATTGCCTCCAAAATCAAATATAAAATCCTCTTTTTGGTGTTTAAAGCCCTTCGTATCTTAGCATTCTTTCCTCCACATACTTTCCAGTTTTCTCATACTTGATCCCCCTCTTTGATCAAATGATGCTGGCCTATGTGTTCCAGGAATAAGATACTACATCTCTCTCTGCTCCAGGCATTTTCTTTGGCTATCCTCCATGCTTGGGATATTCTTCCTGCTAGTCTCTGTGTACTGGCTTCCCTGATTTACTTTAAGTTCCCACTAAAATTCTGTCTTCCACAGGAAGCCTTTTCCATCCCTTCTTAATTCTGATGCCTTCTACCTTTTAATTATGTTCTATTTGTTCTGTATATAGTTTGTACATATTTCTTTGCTTGTTTTCTCTTATTAGATTATGAACTCTGTGAGGATAGGGGCTGTCTTTTGTCTCTTTTTGTCTAGTATTAGGTTGGTGTTAAATACATGTTTATTGACTGACTGGCTAGTATAAATGCAGTAAAAATGAAACAAACTAGGAGTCTTTTCTGCTTTTTCCCTCCATATCACCCCCTTTTCACACACACACACATACACAAAAGAGATTCACATGAATTTCCCCCAAATGCCAGAATTCATTGTCACCACTCTGGCTACTATTTTACCTTAGTTTACCTGGCCAGTTGAACCAAATAACTGATCAGTCAAAAGAGCCAGCCAGTTGACTTATCCCTGCCTTCCTCTATAGAAGCAAGCAAAGATGGACTGTTCTAATGTCTCCTATACCCAGTCACGGTTTCTTAAACTGCTTTGAATATCCCTTAGGAAGGGATCATAGGAAGGTAGAATGATAGCAGCTGTACAATATGGGTGAAACAGAAGGGTCTCTGTTCCTAGTCCTGTCCCTTCTCTGTTCCTGAAAATACCCCCCCCCCAGTGATTGCTATGAGCTCACATGTATATTCATGTTCATATGTGAGCTTAAGCAGCACAGCATGAGAGAAGCATTTTCTCCAGATGACACCACAACCATAGAGAAAAGGATAACTTTCATCTTAATTTCTGGGGCCCTACGATCACAAGCATGGGCTATGTTCCTCTTCATCCCAGAAAACCTCAAGAAACTTAAAGACTATGGAAGTGTCTTCTTCCTGCCTGTGTTTAAACTGAAGTAATTTAGCTAATGTACTAATCTGGGAGATGTTTTTATCCTTTTTATCAAGACCATATCTCAGCCCATGATGGGTTAGGATTATAACATGTCATGCTCCATTAAATAAAGCACTATAGCTGTCCTTTAAATCAAATATATCAGGAAGAAGAAACTGGATTTTCCACCCTACATATTAATTATATCAGCAACTAAGTGTCAAATTTGGTGCATGCAAGTACTCAGCATGGCTTTATCTCATCACTTATAAATTATTTTATGAGGCATTCCTTACTGTATAGAAAAAAATTAGTTATCTAAAATGCCATGAATCACATCATTCCCTTACTCAAAAAGCTTCTCATGATCCCTACTGGCCATGGATTTAAGTATGAACTCTGCAACCTGACATTCAAGGCCTGTTGCAGGTTTATTTTTTATTATTATGTTCTAGGCAAACCAGAATCCTGCCTGTGCTGCAAACATGTCCTAGGGTTTCCTGTCAGCATTACTTGGATTATTTACATCTTTAAAATGACCACCAACTTTTTACCTTCTGACCAGGGAATTACTTCTTATCCTGTGGAACCCATGTCAGATATTACCTCCTTCATGAGTTCTTCCAAGTTTTCTCCACCTTGATAGATTTCTCCATCTTAGCAACTCCCACTACACTCATTCCATACCATTCTTATAAATCTTACATGCTGACCAGTACCTTAGTCATTTGCATGCTTGTCTTATCTCCTTTACTAGATTTGGTGTCTGAGTCACAATATTCTCCTCCAATAGAGTTATGTGTAGAAAATGCTCAACAAGCATTTTTTGGAATTCAGTATCAACAGAAGCATTGCCAAATTCTTGTATATATATATTTTGGGCTATTTAATCGTTTCAGTCATGTCTGATATTTTTGTGCCTCAATTTGGGATTTTCTTGGCCAAGATTCTAGAATGGTTTGTCATTTCCTTCTCCAGCTCATTTTCTAGATGAGGAAACTGACACAATCGGGATTAAATGATTTGCCCATGATCACAAAGCTACTAAGTGTCTGAGGCCATATTTGAACTTAGGAAGATGAGTCTTCCTATCTCCAGGCCCAACACTCTATCTATTGAACCACCTAGCCATTCTTTGGGTATTTAAAATATCCAGAATAGGTTGTTCCTAGAGGCGTATCTTCTGTATTAAAGAATGCTGTACCTAGAGTCAGGAGAGACTTGAGTTCAAGTTCTACCTCAGACATATTAATTATGCAACCTAGATAAGGTTCTTGATCTATTTGAGCATCAGTTTCCTTATCTGTAAAATGGGAGAACTATACTACCTATAGTGTTTTCTTCATAGGATTGTTGTGAGAATGAAGGGACAACATGTACTTTGAGAATGAATCAAGTGACATAATGTATAGCTCTTTAAGAACCATAACACAAAATACAAATGTCATTAATTATATACCATTCAGTATCATAAATATCACAAACTAATGTGATTTTTAGTATTATTGATCGAGCTTCTAATATAGAGATCCATTTAAAAATTTTTTATTCATGGGTAAGTACTTTTTTAGGTTAGCATAGAGCTCTAGGAAAACTCAAAATTTATTTTCCCCTGGATGCCATGTTATTTGCTCCCTAGATAGTACAAGACAGGGAAAACCTAATTTTCTAATTTCTCCAGGCTATAATTCAGATTTTTCTAGATCTATGAATTTTTCCAAGTCTATCTCAAGAAAATCTTGAAAGATCTCAGTATGTTAGAACCATGAGACAAATCTAATAGGATGAAATTTAATTGAGATAAATGCCAAAGACCTGTCTGTCTATATTTTGGTTAAAAAATCAGTGTTATACACAAAAGGAAGGGAAGACATTGCTAGATAGAAAAATTTTTGAAAAATATTTGGAGATTTTGGTGGTCTGCAAACTCAACATGAACAAATAGCACAGCAACAAATGGCAAATAGCACAGTACTTGGCATATATTAGGAACTTAAAGATGTTTATTGATTGATCGAAATGGTGTGTCATGGAAGCTTTAAAAGGCTAAGATGATTTACAAATTTTTTTTTGATTAAGAGAGGCATAGAGAGCAGTATATAGAAAATGATGTTTATATTCTACTCTGCCCTGGTTGGAACCCCATGAATTATATGAGGTCAGCTCTGTAGGCTACATTTTAGGAGGTATATTGATAGACTGGTGACAGTACAGAAGAGACTAAACAGAATGGTGAGGGTTTTCAGGCCTATGCATGTGATCATAAGGTGAAGGAAGATCAAGTGATTAATCTAGAGAAGAGAATACTGGGAGGACCATAATAGCTCTCTTTGAGTATTTGACTTGCTTTTACATGGAAGAGGATTTAGCCTTTGTTTAGCCACAAACAGAAACTTTAACTTCTTTTCCATCCATATAGTTTCCTTGCAAGAAATTGGTTCTTTTCATCTCATCAGAGGTCTTTAAGGGAAGATGGGGTCTTGAAGAAGGACTTCTTATGCAAGTATGAATTAGAATAGATAAGTTTTATTAATATTTTTAAAATTAAATCCTTACCTCCCATCTTAGAATCAATACTGTGTATTGGTTCCAAGGCAGAAGAGTGGTAAGAGCTTGGCATTCATGGTTAAGTGACTTACCCAGGGTCATACAGGTAGAAAATGTCTGAGGTCAAACTTGAACCCAGGATCTCCCATCTCTACACCTGGCTCTCAATCAACTGATCTTAGCTGCCCCTGAATAGATACATTTTAAAGTCCATTCCAATACTGGAAGCATGTGATTGGGTAGCCAGAACTGTAGAGAGTGAATTAAATTTTCCTCTCTAGGTGGAAGTCTTCTGTTTGTTATTATTTTTCTCTACTACCCCCTCTGATTCATTTTATTTATTTGAATAATAAATACCAGATAAAATGATCATTTTTATATACATTGTATTGTAAAAAAAATGGTTGGTTCCTGTTAACTAGGAATCTCTGTTACAAAAAGCTTGCTTTAAAAAACAAAAGTATACAATAAAAGTGACATGAATGTAGTTTTAAAAACTTTCCTGTGTGTCTATGATTCCTTTTGTTAGTGGGATGACTCTTCAAAGTTTCACTTTTTCTACTAGTCTCTTCAGTAATCCTCAGCAGTTCTTATGAAAATGCCATTTTTGCTTTCAATTTCATTCTAAGAGAATTAGAATTTCAAATTTGTCTTAAGAGTTTCTCAGAAAGGCCATTTTCCTAGTGAGGAGTCACTTCTGTGAATGTGTTTTTTCTGTCTAGCTCTAGGCTATTGCATTAGAATTTCAATCAAATTAACTTTTCCCTTGGACCACTATTATTTTTAATTTCTACATTGACCTCACTTGAAAACGCAAATAGATTTGTTTAAAAGTTTTTTTTTAATTTTATTTTCAGTTCTAAACTTTCTCCTTCCCTCTGACTACCCACTCATTGAAAAGGCAAAAAATGATACTCATTATACACATGAAGCCATGCAAAACATATTTCCATATTAGTCTTGTTAAGAAAGAAAAAAAGCCGAGAAAAATAAAATGAAAGAAATGATTCTTCAATCCAAATGCAGAGTTCATCAATTCTTTCTCTAAAGGCATATAGCATTTTTCATCACAAGTCCTTTGGAATTGTCATGGATCATTGTATTGATCAGAGTATCATTGTCATCACAAAATTGCTGTTATCATGTACAATATTGTCTTAGTTCTGTTCACTTCACTTTGTATAGCTTATGTAAGAGGTTTTTATTAAATGATTTACTTCACAGTTTGTTACAGCATAATATTATTCCATCGTAATCATATATCACAACTTTTTCAGTCATTCTCAAATTGATAGGCATCCCCTTAGTTGCTAGCTCTTTACTACTATAAAAAAAGCTGTTATAAATATTTTTGTACATACAAATCTTTTCCTTTTCCTTTGATCATCTTGAAGTGTAGACCATAGCAGTGGTATTTCTCGATCTAAGGGTATGCAGAGTTTTATAACCCTTATGGGCATAATTCCAGATTGTTCTCCAAAATTTTCAGAGCTCTGCCAAAAGTCCTTCACTATATCATTTTTTTCCTACATCCCCTTCAGCATCTGCCATTTTCCACCTTAATTGATCCTTATAAGAACCCTGTGAGTTAGGTGTGTTATTATTCTCATTTTGCAGATGAAGAAATTGAGGCAAAGAGAGGCCTAGGGCCATGCAATTACCAAGTGTCTGAGAAAGAATTAGAATATAGGGCTTCCTGAATTTAATTTTAATATTCTATCTACTGTTACACCTAGTTACAGTGGCACAGATGTATTAGAAATACATATCTAGAATACACTTAAAGCAACTTTTCTAATACATTGTAGTAGAAAGCACATTGTATATAAACATCAGAGGGCTGAAGGCTTGAATTGTTGTTTGGCTACTTGTTATTTGTTTCATCTTGGGCTAATTACTTAATATCTCTGGACTTTAGTTTCCTTATATGTAAAATGAAAGTGTTGACATAGATCTCTAGGAACTCTTCTGGTTCCATGAAACATCCTTTCCTCCCTCTTTGGAGAAGGCATCATTTGACAAAAAGATACATGTGTATATATATACACAAATATATATATACATATATGTATATATATATTTGTAAACATATATGTATGTAAAATCATGTCTGCTTATTTTTTTAATCAATTCTTTCTCTGGAGGTAAACATACATAAGTTATTCTTCAAACAACATTTTTTTGTGTTACTGTATACAATGTTCTCTTAGTTCTGCTCATTTCACATCTTCATTAGTTCATATAGGTCTTTCCATGTTTCTTTAAAAAATTAACTTGTTCATCATTTTTTATGGAGTAGTAGTATTCCATTACAATCATATGTGATAACTTGTTTAGCCATTACCCGACTGATAGGCATTCCTTCCATTTCCAGTTCTTTGCCACCACAAAGAGAGCTGCTATAAATATTTTAGAACATATAGGTTATTTTCCTTTTCCCCTGATAACTTTAGGAAATAAACCTAATAATGGTATTGCTGGGTTAAAAGGTAAGTTTTTTGAAGTCCCTTTTTGTGTCTCCATAGAGAGAGAGAGAACTTTAAAATAAGATCACATAGTGTGACTCATTTGTAACAAATATTTCCTCAGGATGCAATAAAATCCTCAGATATCTATACAGAGGCAAAACTCATTGTAAAAGTACAGATAGCAAATAAAGATTCAAAGAGATCAAGGAGTTTTTGTGGGTAAGTGATTCCAATTTGCCAGACAGTAAGTAGTGAGGCGGAGGAGTGGGAGGAAGGAGAAAGGGGATAAATTCACTCAGTTCCAGTACAGTAGCAAATTCTATCTAACAGATTACTCTCTAAACTGGATGCTGAGTCAGATAAGCCTCTAACTGCTCATGATTGCATTCAGTTTGGGATAGCATTGCCTTTCCCTTCCAATCAGCAGTGAGTATCATGTATAGATCAGTCTTTTTGTACCTTTTCTTCTTGCCTTAAAATTCAGATTTTTAAAAATTATAAACAAATTATCCAATCTAGCCTCACATACCAGCAAGTGTCTGATGTTGATATACTCATCTGTAAGGCAAAACAGTTTTATAGTTGACTTCTCAGGCTCCCTCTCCTCCTAAATCTATGCATTTTGAACTCTTTGTATGATCAAAGGGCATTTAATTAAAGTTTTCATCCGGAGTAGCTTCTAGATATTTCCTTGTTGTCTCTTTTTTGAGGTATGCTTGCTGACAGTTTAGTGGGTAACAGGTTCCCATCTTTGGATTACTGGTCTTAATTTGCATTGCTCCATCCTCAGAATGCTCTGGTTGTCTGGAAGAAAGGTGTCCTCCTCCATAAAATCAGGCCAACAACGGAGAAAGGTAATTGAAAAACAGAGATTTTTTTACTCTAGAAATAGGCCAAATTTAAGTTCAGAAAAGTGCTTAAAATAATTTTACAAATCTATGTTTTTTTTAAAAAAACTCAAAATGTGTTTTGCCCCAAGCTCTTCTACCATTAAACACACCCATGTGTACTTCAGGAGAAATTTAATCCATATGGTATATTCATGGGCAGTTAACTCATCAAATGTCCAGCATACCATTAAAATCATTTTGAAAAGCTTAAAGCTTTTTTTTAAACAACAAGGATGTTGTGTTTGGTTAGGAGCAAATGGAATTTTAATCTTTTAATTGGAAATTTAACACTCAAAGACTTGTCAGAATCAGCACTTTTAGAGCTAAATTGACCTTTCTAGAATCTCATCACTGTAATAAATATGATTATCATTGTTAATTAGCTATAAATGCTGTGATAGAAATTTCTACAATGCAAATATTTCCTATGTAGCTGCATTAACAAAATCAAACAAAGAAACAAAAAAACTTGCTTAAAATAGAGGTATTAAGGTAGTTAATGGGAGAATCAGAAGATTAGACAAGTAGAGTACAAAATAGTATGAAGAATAATAACAAATGTAGGTAATAATTATATTTATAAGACTCAGAGTAAAGACTATTACATCGACTTCCATTTAGTCTTCTTCCTGGAGGGAAGGTGGGAAAGAAATTGGGTGGGGTGGGGTATATTCTTGTTTTTAGTTTATTCTCAAAATCCATAATTATAGATAGCAACTCTCTTCTGGTTCATTTTTCTGTATAGAATAGAAACATGGTATATAGGAATCAAAAACAAAAAAGTAAGAGCTATGAGTAATTTACAATGGCTGTTCCCCCTTTTATTTATCAAAGTAGATAGCAAACCCTTTGGTGAATAAGGGGAAAGCTATCTTGTGAAATTTCAGAATACAGAACTAGGACCAGTGGATAGGACCTAATAGATATTGATTTAGGATGAGGAAGAATCAGAGCTGTAACAAGATGGAATTACAAGGCCTTTGCCACAGGCTTCTAAAATCTAGGAGGGGCATGTTCCTTCTCTCAGTGTTTTTTTTTTTTATCCCACCTCTCCTATACCTTGTTATGTTCTGCTGTTGTGTTGCATGGCCCCAGTTTCTTTGACTTGTTTTTTTTCCCCTCATAATAGCTTCTCTAAGCAGCTGTTCCATCTCTTTCTCCCTTTCTCCTCTCTCACTTACCAAGTAGTGGTTTCAGGCACTGGAATACTAGATATAATTCTGGGAAAGTCTTCCTCAATAATTACAGCTATTCAAAAATAGGATCAACTGAGGTAGAAGGATCCCAGTCCTAGGTATTCAGTCATAAACTGGGTATTCAACTGTAAAGGGTTTTAAACAATATTTAAAAAAATAATATCTCCATCATTTTCAAAACTTTCTTCTCTTCCAATAGAAGAACCCTTCATGAAAATAAAGAAGTAGCATTAAATAAAATAAATCAACAAATTGGCCATACTTGACAATGCGAGATTCATTCCATGCCTGTACTCTACCACTTCTCTGCCAAGAAAATGATGCTTTGATCATCAATCTCCTGACATCACAACCCATCAAGGCTTTGACCAAATTTCTGATATCTTTCAATGTTCCATTCCTGTTAGGGATTATTTTAGAGGGAATTCCTACTCAAAGTAGACATTTGTACTGAGGGTCTACTCTGAGTCTATAATTTGACCCATTCCTGGGAATCCTGATAAATACCATATTGTGATTTCCATTGTAAACAAACTATAACACCTATAAATTTAAGTAATTTTGCCATAATGAGGGTTTAATTAATTTTTGCATCTATCCATTTATTTGGTTAGACATGAAGTTTTTCTTTCATGTACTTTGTTTTTCAAGTGGTATTCTGATAGGATTTAGAGTGAGCCATCACAACTTTATTATCTGGTTCCATTATGACCAAAAAGGCACCTAAAGACCACTGGCCAAGTTGAGGATATAGTCCATGTCTTAGAATAGGCTGACTTACATGGTAAGTTGACCCAGTGATTGCACTCAGATTTTCTAACCACTGAGAAAACCCATTTCTACATGGTACTTTAGAATTTAGCATTTCAGGGTTTTATAGGGTTCAGACCTACTAAGGTTTTGGGTGACTATTTGATGCGATTGATTGTTCTCTGAATTAATTCTCCTGAACCCATACTTTACATGCTATATAAACAATAGTGCTTCACTGAGGGAGGCCATAAGGAAGTTTATCTCATTTCAGCTTCTTGATGAAAGCTACTGGACATGTGCCAAGTAAAGGTTTCAAGTGGAAGAGATTTTAGAGGATATCAGCTGTGACCACTCTAGCATGCATGTAGAGAGGGCCTGAGGAATGTACCTTGGGGTGAAAGGAGGGCAGGGAGAGAAGATGATTCATTATATTTTATTGTAATGAGAGAGGCCCTACCAGGAAACACTATTTTCTATGATCTTTATTATTATTCTGGACAAGTCACTAACTTCAAACAGGCCATTCCTCATTTCCTATGCCTTTCCTATCCAGAAGAATCTTGAACATTTTTCAATAAAGAGAAACATGCATAAATACATTTCAGGCACATGTATATGTGAGATGACATTTTTCCTGAGACTCTATGAAAAATATATGTTTGCCGAGGTAACCCTTTATTGTACCTCAGCTTTCTGTTCCATTCCTAGAACATCAAATACTTTCTATTTTTAAAAGTTTTACTTTTTTGTATTAGTAACAACTCTAAAACAGAAGGGTAGGGGCAGCTGGGTAGCTCAGTGGATTGAGAGCCGGGCCTAGAGATGGGAGGTCCTAGGTTCAAATCTGGCCTCAGATACTTCCCAGCTGTGTGACCCTGGGCAGGTCACTTGACCCCCATTGCCTAGCCCTTACCACTCTTCTGGCTTAGAATCAGTTGATTCCAAGACAGAAGTAAGGGTTTAAAAAAATAATAATCAGTTTGAGAGCACAAAAAAAAAATACGCAGACTTCAATAGAGATTTAATAATGAAATCCTAAGTAATGAATAGGTTAAAAAAAATAAAACAGAAGGGTAAGGACTAGGCAAATGGGGTTAAGTGACTTGTCCAAGGTCACACAGTCTGAGACCAGATTTGCTGAACAATATAATAAAAACTCCTACTTTGGGAGAAACTATCTATAGGGTAAACTTAAAATTCTTCTTATGAATAAAGAATCTTAGAGCAATAAGATTTCAGATATTACTGCTAAAGTTCTGAGTACATACTAAACATGCCTGCCTCTCCTCTCCCCTTTAAAGAAGTATATTCACAATTCCAACTCTCTGAGAGGCACAGAGGTGGTGACTGGGGGACAATGGGGAGAAGAGGCAAGCTTATCATTTCCATCTGAAGGTAGAAATTCAGAAATCAAAGACACCAATTTATTCTTTAACAGTGTGGAATCATTCTTTGAATAAAATTTTTAAAAATGATTTAATTAAAGAATTTTTAAAAGAGTTAATGGTAGTTTTCAGTTTTGTACAGAAATGAAATATCATTACTTCCCCTGGGAAACCATTTCATAATCTATGAGCTTTTTTTTTCTTTTCTTTTTTTTTTTAAACCCTTACCTTCCATCTTGGAGTCAATACTGTGTATTGGCTCCAAGGCAGAAGAATGGTAAGGGTAGGCAATGGGGGTCAAGTGACTTGTCCAGAGTCACACAGCTGGGAAGTATCTGAGGCTAGATTTGAAGCTAGGACCTCTTGTCTCTGGGCCTGGTTCTCAATCCACTGAGCTATTTTATTTTGTTATTCCTTGTTCTCTCTCTGTGTCTCCCTCTGTCTCTCTGTCTCTCTGTCTCTCTGTCGTCTCTGTCTCTCTCTGTGTCTCTGTCTCTGTCTGTCTGTCTGTCTGTCTGTCTCTCTCTCTCTCTCACACACACACACACACACACACACACACACACAGAATTATAAATAAGGGTCTTTAATGGAGGTAGAAAGATTAGTCTTGCAAGAAGCAGAGAACTTCAGTCCTGGGACTTCCTGCTTTCTCTTTTAAGTCAAATAAATAGCCCCATCATGAAATATCTGCTGGTTATTAGTTCTCTTTTTATTTGCATTGTGGATTTAAAAAAGTACACATAAATATTGAAAGAATGGAGAAATGCAACACGACACTAGCTAAGTATAGGGTCCTAGATGCACTTAATAGCAGGAACAGAAATGGAAGAGAGTTCAGTTTTTAATTTTCAATGCATTCTTAAGAGCTTTCTCATTTACCTCCATCTTCCCCATATCCTTTAAGCCAGGGCTGACTCTAGATGAAACTGTAAAGTATATGAACTTTATAATGGGATTCCTTCACTACCCATCTATAGCTATTTGGGATAACATCCTTCTGGGGTCTTATTCAGTGCTATCATAAGATTCTTTAGTTGCTCAGAATCGCTGCAGTGATGCTACCCCGGCATGCTTTGTGGTTTCACCTCTTTGACTTAACTGGATATAAGGTGCTGTGGTAGTGATGGTAAATAGTAATGATGATGATGGTGATGAGGATTTTTGTTGTTCCCTAGTGTCCAACTTGAGAGTTGGACTATAAGGAGAGCTGAGCATTGCAGAATCAACACTTTCAAATTATGGTGCTGGAGAAGACTTTTGAAAATTTCTTGGCCATCAACTAGATCAAATCAGTCGACACTTAAAGAAATTAATTAAAACTATTCACTGAAAGGTCAAATACTGAAGCTGAAGTGTAAATACTTGGGCCACATAATCATAAGACAGGACTCATTGGAAAAGACCTTGATATTGGGAAAGATTGAAGGCAAAAGGAGAAGAGGATGGCAGAGATAGTATTATGGAACATGGACAGACATCGAGAGAGAGGAGGACAGAAGGATCTGGTGTGCTCTGGTCCACAAGGTGACAAATGTGAGGACGATATTAACCTTATAATTTATAGTGTGTTAAAATATACGAAGTCTTTTTGTAGTAATCATGTTATTCAATGATTAGTGTAAGTACAGTAATGCTCATTTCAGAGGTAAACAGACAGAGGGTTAAATGACTTCCCCCCATCACATGAATCTTGTTCTATTACTACACAATCTTGGGCAAATCAGTTTGTCTGGGCCTCAATTTTCACATTTGTTCAGTGGTAATGTTAGGCTAGGATCTCTGAGGTCAGTAGCTGTGCTTTTTCGTCTATGCCAGGGCGACTCTCATATGAAGAATCAATAGAAATACTTTCATCCTCATCTAATTAGAAGGAGAAGAAACATGCTTATATATGAATACCTGGCAATATAGGGGAGTGAAAATTGACAAAAAAGAGTGCAGAGTAATATATGCTCAAAAAGTTCAGAGTACAAAGAGATTGCAATATTTTACTTAATGAGAAAGCACATGCTTTTTTAAGGTTCCAGAAGCATATTGCCAATATCAGGTATTCAGGTGAAGAGATATTTTTGGCCCTTTAGAGACCATTAAATTATATCCCCCATTCTTTCTCCTAGTGTGTATAAAGGATTCCGGATACACAGTAGATTTCTAGCTGAAAACAAAGGGAAGAATAAGGAACGTCTTCAATCACTTTTATTAAGGCTTCAAAGGTCCCACCTAGAAGGAAATTGCATTACAGGCTAGAGTTTTATAGATCTTAGAGCTCCATTCACTCAAGTTCCTATTATTAGGAATAGAAGAAATTCACCCTTTAATCACTAACCAAATGAATTTTAATTGTAAAATATATGTTGAAAGTTGGGTGTGGCTAAAGTTCATAAAAGTTAAGCCCTTGATTTTGGGACCAATGTCATGACTTACATGGTCATAAACCATTTCCTGTCCCATTATTTTGCTTTTTCATTTATTTTAAGTCAATCACATAACAAACCAACACATTTTAATTCAATTTTCTAACAAAATGAAAAATTTATGCTTTCACAGAAACAAATATATTGTCTGAATTGGAAATAGAGTTAATATCATCAATTCAGTTCAGGAAGGAATTATTAAAGGCTTACCCTGTACAGAATAATGTGCTAGGTGCTAGGGAAATACAAAGTTTAGATAAGATATGAGTGTTGTCCTTATGGAGATTAAAGTCTTATAGGAATATAGAGAAACATACAGAATATTAATGTTGTCAGGACAGAAGGAATAGCTGTGTGTTTAAGACTGTGAAGGCACACAACTGCTGGCTATTTCTTAGACCTATCCCTGGGTGTCTGGAAGTAGTCTGAGGGCTGACATTGGTCAAGAAATAATTGGAAAGTGGTCTCGGTGTGGTGAAGGAGTGAGCTCAGACAGAGGAGCTAATGTTATGCTTAGAGATGGATTGAGTTGAATTTTAGGGACCTTGAGAACAGGTATAGTTTGAGAACAGTAACATGGAATGAAATTGGATCAAGGAAGTCTAGAAAGAGTGAGTGAATCAAGAGAGAATTCAGTGGACATGTATAAGAGAGTTGGCTATTACAAGTATAGAGCCACAATGCTCTGGTTGTTCATTGAGCTCTGATGTGAGCGTGACTGTTTGGGACTCTGGGTCTGAATGCCCCCTAGAGAGCGTACATGTAAGTGTTGAAAGGCAGTCTGAATCTGATATTTTGGGAGCTTTCCTCTTCTGTTTTCAGAAGAGAGTGACCATGGGTGGTTGTGATACCCTTGGGCATTTTAAATAACAGTATTGTGGCAAAAATCCTGATGGCTGTAATATGTGATATTTTAGAAATGAGTGGATAGGGTAGTGCAAAGCAAAGTGCTATATGAAGTCCCAGGGCTTATTTTAATCCGAGGATGAAGGTAGTGGTTAGAGTTCTCCAAATATGTTTTGGGAAAAGAAGGACTGGGGAAGGGAATAAAATGACCTAAGTCAGGGAGCATGCAAGTTACAAGCAGGAAATTATCTCATAAGATAAGTGAATTGGATACTTAAAACTGAAATCTGAGATCCTTTGGGAATGTTATTATGAATGGGAATCAATAAGCCAATAAGATGGAGATAGCATTTTTGGTGCATTTTTAAAAATGGATAGGCATTCAAGACATGAAAGGCAGGAAAGGGGACATTCTGGACACTAGGAACAGCAGGGTGGCATGGAGTCAGGGAAGTACATTGTATGTTCCAGGAGGACCATAAAATAATAGTATCATAGAATTTAGAGCTGGAAGGTACTTGATATAATCTAGTTAAACCTCTTTACTTTACAGATTAGGAAACCGAGGGACATAGGACAGGCCATATAAGTAGCGGTAATAGACTTGACGTCTGAAGAATTCTGGGCTTCTTACTTGAAATCCAGTACTTTTTCTGATAAATCATCTCTGCTTAAGCTGGCATCTGGACTTTCTAGTAAGAAGAAGCTTTAGATAAGTCTAGAGAAGTAGAATGGGGTCACTTAACAAAGGGCTATAAATGCTAGGCAGATGAATTTGGACTTTACTTTGTAGAGAGCAAGAAGCCACTGAAGATTTCTGAGCAAAGGAATGACATGACAAGGCATGTTGCATGCAATATACTAGTCTGCTGTGGTATGAAAGGGTGAGGGGGTGAGGAAAGACAGGAAGATCTCCTATAATTAGTTCAATATTCCAGGAAGAGAAAAATGAAGGCCTTTGGTAGAATAGCAGCAATGGAAATACAGTAGGGCCTACATATGTATGGGGGAATATGTTCCAAAACTTACTACGGATGGCTGAAACTGTGGATAGAAGCAAACACTTGAGGATCCCCATTTATACATGCTCTCTTTGCCCAGTTCTGGTTCTCAGCTCAGAGATCTGTGGGCTTCCTACTCCACTACAAAGAAACTCTAAAAAAAAGTGAAAGTGGAAGCAGAAATGGGTGATCTTCTTGTACAGGTAGACCTTCAGTGCTTTGGGTTGACTGCAGATAACTGAAACTATGAAAGTGAAACTGCAGATAAGGAGGCTCTAATGTACAAAAGAAGGGATAGATGTTAGAAATGCTATGGAAGTGGAATCAACAAGACTTGGTAAATGATTAGATATGAATGAGAAGTGAGGGAAAGGGGAGAATCAAAGACAGTTCCATGGAACATGGAAAGCTGAATGAAGTGGTATAAAATATATTGTTTTCCTTTTAAGCACTCAGGTTCTCAAACTCATAGTTATCCTCAACTTTTCCTTCTTACTCACCCACAATAAACAATTAACTGTCAATTCTTACCAGTTCTATGTCCATGACATGGCTGGTATTTTCCACCTTCCCAGATCAAAAATGCTCCTCTCCAGTTACCAATCCACTGTATGTTGTCTACTGTTAGAATTCAAGTTCTCTGAGATTAGAAATGATTTCCTTTTTTATGTTCTCCTTTTAAACATGCAGATGCACACATACATGTGTATGTATGTATATTTATATGTACACACATATATAAATTAGGTCCATTATGTAACAAATCAATGCCTTTTAATTCCATTTTGCATAAAACACAATTTTTTCATTTACAGAAACCAATATCTGATGAACTTGGGAGACAGAAATCAAATATAATCAATTCAATTCAGTGAAGAATTATTAAAGACCTACTAGGTTCAGAGTACTGCTTAGGTGCTGAAGAAATACCAAGTTTAGCTAAGATCTACTTATTGGCTGCTTCTTATTCTGTGGGGATACATATACACACATAAATAATTTGTATTCTCAGTTTTTATTACATTGCCCAGGACATGGTTAGCATTCATTCATTCATATTCACTCATTCATCTTTCTGTCTTCTTCCTTTCATTCATGTGGTCATCATTTTAGTTTAGTTCTTTATCAGGTCTCACCTAGACAACTGTGGCAAGCCTTCTAATTGGACTTTGTGATTCTGGTCTTTTCCCTTTCTACTAATGCACTCTTCACACTGCTACAGAAATAAAATTTTAGCCCAAGTTTAGTCTGTCTGTTGATCAAATATATTTAGTGGTTACCTATTGCCTCTACAGTGAAACACAAGCCTCTCAGCTTGGTATTTGAAGCTCTTCAAAATTTATTTCTAACTTAAACTTACTTTTCCAGGCTTATTAAACATTTCCCTCTATTCACATGTGTTATGTCCTCGCCCATCAGCTTTACTTGCTTTTTCCTATATAATAATATTCCATTTCTTATCTTCATGCCTGAAATGTACCTCTACCTGATACCTTGGTTTTTATGTTTTAAGAATGCAATTATTCCTATGTTTTGAAAATCAAGTAGCATTATATTTTCTCCAAAACTTTCTACATTAAAAAAATGGGAATGGTCCTATTTGTATAAAAATATTTATAGCTGTGCTTTTTGTGGTGGCAAAGAATTGGAAAGTAAAGGGATGTCATTCAGTTGGGGAATGGATGAACAAATTGTGGTATATGATTGTCGATGGGATACTATTGTGCTATAAGGAATTATGAACAGGATGATTTCAGAAAGAGCTGGAAAGACCTACATGAACTGATGTAGAGTGAAATAAGCAGAACTAGGAAAACATTATACACAGTAACTACATGGTTATACATATTAACTAAATTATACATAGTAGCTACAATATTGTACAACAATCAAATATGTTACTAATAGCAATGCAATGATCCAGGACAATTCTGAGGGATTTATGAAAAAAGAATGATATCCACCTCCAGAGAAAGAACTGTTGGAGCATAAATGCAGATGAAAACATGATTTACCACTTGTTTATTTGGGCATATGATCTGGGGTTTTGGTGTTATAAGATTATTCACTTACAAAAATGAATAATATGGAAATGTACTTTGCATGGTACATGTACAGCCCAGATTGAGTTGCTTACCAGCTCTGGGAAGAGGGACGGAAGAAAGGAGGGAGACAACATGACTCATATAACTTCAGAAAAAAATTTAAAAAATATAAGGAAAATAAAATATATTAATAACAAATAAAAGAAGTAACAAAAATTCAGTTTCTTTGGACCACATTTTTTATCTGTAAAAATTCAAATAAATAATTTCTAAAATAAAAATACTTCTGCATCTGTTGATATAGTGATGTATTTTAAAATTAATATTATTTATCATATTTATAATCAAACTAACTCTGCATTCCTAGTATAAATCCATCCTTATTATTGAACATCTTGTTGTAGCCTCTTTGATAACATTCTATTAGATTTTTTTTTATTGATATTCACTAGACATATTTTTCTGTATTGTCTTTTTATTCTTTATTTCTCCTGAGTTTAGGAATCAGGACCATACTTGTCTCATGCTGTTATTGTTGATCTTTTGTTTTGAAGAGGACCAAATGACATCACAGGGTGATGTCTTGACTTGAAAGTGAAATCTATTTAAGTGAGGTAGAATTATACAAAATCATCAGCCTCATTCTCTCTTCTAGAGTCATTTAAGTCTAGTGACAAGACAAAAGTCGGGATGACTGGTGATAGTCGAGAATGTAATGGATAACTTTGATGTCTTTAAAGTCTAACCGAGTGCTAAGTACTCCAAATTGCTTGCTTCAGTTACCTTTCTTACTCTTTTTACAAAACCCAGTCTCTAATCTCTGTTTCTATCCCCCCTTTTAAAAATTCTATGATCCACCATTAAAGTTGACATTTGCTTTATTTATGACTATTCCTTCCTCTGACTTGTCTTTTCAAACCTTCTCTTCTCTTTCCTTGTTCCCTTCTGTTTCTTTGTGGAGTTTAGGGTATTTCTGCATCCAGTTCTGGGTTTCTCTGCATATGTGTGTGGATTTAAATCTCCTTTGTTAGGTTCAGTTGAAAGAGAGGCTCATGAGATGTTCACTCCCCTTACTCCTTCCATATTTAGATATTCTTCTAGCTTATCCCTAATATGAGACAGTAAATTCTTCCCATTTATCTCCCACTCACCCTCCCCTCTTTTTTCTTTCTTTTCTTAAGATCCAAAAACAGAACAAAACTATATACAGTTTCTGTATGTACATGACTTGGGATTTCTTAGTCCTTCCATATTTATTATTTTCCTCCACAAAACTGTAAAGATCAACTCCTGCTTGACAACTTTGCTTGGACTTGAGAGCTCTCAACTTTGCAAAAACATAAATTTGTTATTATGGTTAAACACACCTACCTCAGGACCACAATTTGGCAACTTGTACTCAGGGAAAGGAACGCAGAGGAAGGGAGCTTAGGGACTGGAGATCTAGTCTCAGGCCAGCACATGTACACATTGTCCTGTGAGTGAGGCTGTTTTAGCTGTTTCTAGGGAGTGGAGAAGGAACCCTTACTCTTTGCTGAAAGTCCTTCCTGAGAAGAGTTTGTAGAATCCAGACATGCTCAAACGAAGGAAAGAAGAGTTAGAGTAGAAGTTATTTTTCCTTTTAAAATTTACTGAATGGGCAGCTTCTACTGACTCAATTTGTCTTTGTTTGTTATGGTTGGGTGAGGTGGTGTTATCACAAGAGACAAATTTTCCTGCATCTACTCTGGGACCAAGAGACCAATCAGTATTCTCTTGTCACATTTTTTTGGTTCTATAGCAAGAAGCCAGTACATGAGACCATCACCAACTATACTCCATAGAGTAGCCTACTTTCACACCAAAGCACAAAACCTTTAGCATTGAGCCAAAGCAGGTCTTTCCCCATGGAGCTGGATTTCATGTTCCATAGACTTATCCCTGTTATGCACATAATACAATAGTGTCTTTAGTACTTTAACCCTCTCTTTAGTGACATATGATCATAGGGATATAGAGCAAGGTTTTATATGTTATGTACTTTGAGAAATCTTGTATAATTTTCACCTACTTATGAGAGACACTTTTTTGGAAGAGAATCTTTAAGGCAATACTTTGTTTTATTGAATTAAATGCTTAAAAATAGTGAAATAACAAAAAGAGTATAGTAGTATATCTTATTTTCTATATCTTTAAGTGAAATGTGCAATGAGAAAGATGTGTTCTATTGTGAAATATTGCTTGTATAAGTCTGCCTCTTATACTCTCAAAAGGATGTCCTCAATATGTATGCAAATTATTCTTAGGAAGTTTTTAAATGACCATGTGAATAGGTAGTTATTAATATTTTCTAGGTATTTTTAAAAAAAGAAGGCCCAAGATTTCTAGTATATTTTTGCCTTTTGGATATTTTGAGATTGATCCTTCAAATGGCTTAAAAATTGTATTTCCTCTAACATAGCATTCTCCATATATTTTTGGCCCAGTTCAGACGCTTTCCCCACCTTTTTTCAGTGACATTTTTACTTTTCTTAAAAGCACATCAAGGACTATGATGTTAGAATTGTAAATGAGGTAACTCCATTGGCCTTCTTGGTGAAAAAAGCTTATCATAAAAAATTTTTACAGACCTTTTCTCTTTCATCCACTTGTGTCCCTTCTAGTTTCATCTTTAAATACCTTTAGCATGACTTTTACTTATTTAGGCTTTTTGCCAAGATTTCTTTAAACCTGTTCGCTCTTTCTTTTCTTCATACCTTTTTATGAGGCAATGTTGTTCATAATTCATAATGTAATACTGTCATATTCCACAAGATTTTATTTAAAAATTGATATTCTAAGCCAGTATTGTACTTGGCTACTATTACTCTATCCCTGGAAAATAAATCAAGTGTTTTCTGAGTAGGGCCTTTTTTTAGGCTCCTCATTATGGTCATTACTTTGCATTGGTTAAACCAATGTACAATTTTTATAATCAATGTCAATGTTCTTTCCCCCATCTATTTCTTAGTTTTGAGGGGATGTCAATTACTTGTTTAAATAGGTCAGGATGGAGTTATTTTAATTTTATTTCTGATCTTTTTTAAAAACATTTTTATGTCAATAGCCAATAAAACTTTTATTTAAAAAATTTAATAGACTTTTTTCTTTTTTTTGCAAATAAGCATTTTTCCCTTTTTCACATTGTTAACCCTAAAAAGCCTGACTATATTCAGTTTATTCAGAAATAATTTCCACATTAAGTCATTTTCTGCCAAATATGATAATTTTCAATTTTTGTAATGTACTCCCCCTTTTAATTATATAATAAATTTCTTTTTTGTTTTTGTGATTTATGTTCAATGCCTTCTGATTCTTTTCTTGCAGAAAATATTTATTAATCAGGCTTCAGGATACTCTACAATTCTTTGGCCTCTTTCACAGCTTATTCCATGGCTATATTTCTAATATAGTTTTTCACTGTTCTTACTTATTCCTACCTTTTCAGTGTCACAATATATGTTGATTTAATTTGCAGGGTCTTATTGAATTCTTTATAGAATTTCTTCACCTTTTCAACTTCTGCAACAGATGTTGCATTACATTATTAGTAATAATCTAATACCAAAAATAGTTGATTCAATGACTGTCTATTGTCACAACCTGTATTTTTCAGTGTGGTATAGTAGAAAACACAAGAGCGTGGGGCAAAAAAGCAAATAAAATAGTTTGTGTGTGTGCTTCATCTTGTGTAAAATGACTTCCTGGCATGTTTCTTCTGATTTCTCCTTTGTTCCTACCCCAGAACTATGACAATTATATAGTTTATTTTTGACACCATCATCAGGGTTTTATCATCAGCATTCCTGTTACTAACTCCAGCTAGCATTCTTTTTGACCTTTACTAGCCTTAAGGTCAAGGAAAAATGGGAACAATACAATCCTAGAGAAAGCACTAAACTTTACGCAGGGTTGCAAGATATAAAAGGAGGAGGTTGAAAATTTGTTAAAGTGAGACTACTATCTTAGAAAAATCCACTTAGATTTTGATGAAGGATGCAAAAAGACAGATGGACCAAACAGTTGTATTAGAGCTGGCTTTAAACCTTGCAAAGAACCAAGGTCACTGCAACAAAGAACAATTTGGATTTGGGTTCTCATCTCTGGGTGTATTCAAATCACACCATTTGGGAAAATGGTTGATTATGCCCTCTCTTGCATAATGATGATATATTCCCGTTGTTTTATTAGACATCTCAATCCCTACCTTCAAAATTCTTACAGTCTAGAAGGTAGGGGTTGTATCTTCTTCCCATGAATGCCACACATGCTTAATAGTAGTAGAGTTCTGGGCACAGAGTATGTGCTTAATAAATTCTTGATAATTGATATTATAGGTCAAAGTGGCCTGGACTTTCTAATTAAGTAATCCTCATTGATCAAATTAAGCAGACTAGACAACTGGAAAAGACAACTTTGCTCCATCTTTGACCTTAGTCATTAGCTAATTGGTCTGAAATATCTCTTTAATGAATAAAATATATTAATAACTTCAAACTATTGGCATGATTTTTTTTAATAAGGATAAGATTCTTATGACAAGAAGACTGACATCAGTTTGATTGGTGAACTGGGTTTTATTTTGCACAAACCACTCTTTCCTTTTTGATGATCTAGATCCTGAGAACTCTGGTTAAGAAAAGACTTTTCCCCCCTACAATGCTCTCATGTTCTAGAGTTCACTTTAGTGTTAACTGATCACTTTAACCTCAACGTCAAGAAAGATGCAGAATTTGATCATGAATTACAAGCTTACATTTAGTATCTGGAGGAACTTTGGGGTCATTTAGCTCAATCTTTTCATTTTAGCTAGGAGGAAAATGAGGCCCAGAGGGAGGAAATGACTTACTCATAGTCACACAGGTAGTAAGTAGGAAAGATGAGATTTGATGCCCAGACCCTTGGAGTCTGGTTCCACAATCTTATTTTTTTCTATATGTAATGCTACTTGATAACCCTTTGATAATTTCAGTGCAAGTTATATACATGGACATGGAGGACAAAAAAGGTACTAGTATTGAATCTATATTTTATTTTCAGAAATTTATTTGATAGACATTTAGAAGCTGAACTAAAAGACAAGTTGTAGAGAGGTTGGCTGGCAAAACACTCACTGTGTCTCTTTTCTTCTTCCTCCCTTCTTTTTTTTGTGACTGAACTAGCTGAACCCGTTTGTCTATGTCTGCTCAATTAGGTGGATTTAATTTGTGTTGTCTGACAGCTTTTCAAAGTAAAACAGCTCCATTGAATCCCCAGGGCTCACACATTGCATGCATTGGAGATTGAACAGAAATAGGGCACTGCTTACCACAAAATGCCAAGGAAAGCCTTTTTCAAAGAGTACATTCTCTAGGCTTTAAGTGAAATGTATACGGCTTAATAAAACCCATACTTGAGGGCACAAGGAAAGCTGGTATAAGACAAACAAAAACAAACAACCCAGTTCTCAGAGTTTAGCTATAGAGAGAAAATGGACTCATAGATGCCTTCTTTGAAACATCCTTTTATATCAAATAAAATGCCCGCAGGAACAGATAGATCCTCCTAATTATTATTATTTGTAAGATTCTGAGACTGCACATGATGCTTCAGGGATGGGTTCAGGATCTGATGTCTCTTTTGAGGGGTGATAGTTGCTTTCTCATGAATGGAATATGTGGGAAGGCAGATTTGCCTGAGGTTAGTCCAAATGTTCTGCTGGTATGTGGGTTAGAGTTGGAAAACTGGGTCAGCCAAGTAGGTGTTATGGCTGGATTTAAAGGTGGAGAGAGGGGACAACTGATGTATGTAAGTGGTATTAGACTTCAGGGTTAACTGAATTCAAAGGCAGAAAGCTGTGCAAGAAGGTAGCGGGGAAAGGCAGCTGCCTGCAGCTGTTGATATGACACCAAATTCCCTGGCTATTTAAGGAGCATCAATACATTCCTATAATGCTGATGATCTACTGGGCTCCCTTGGATGTGTTTGTGATGGAGGTGTAGAGTGGTTATTGAGATGAGTTAAAGAAATAGAATATGTGTTGTGTGTGTATGCATTCATGAGAGAGACAGAGAGAAGAGATATAGTGAGAGAGGGAGACAAAATAGGAGAAAGAAACAATGAGACACAAAGAAAGAGAAGGAAAGGGACAGAGCAGAAATACAAACATAGAGATAGAGAGAGAGAGAGAGAGAGACAGACAGACAGACAGACAGAGAGAGAGAGACAGACAGACAGACAGAGAGAGAGAGACAGAGAGAGACAGAGACAGAGACAGAGACAGAGACGACACAACTGATTTGAGTAATTGTGGAATGGGAGGACACTAGGTAGTGAGTAGGAGAGAAGAAGAGTGTCCAACTGTGGTTCCTTGGAGCTGATTCCATGTTCAATTGGGGGTGAGTTGTGAGTTGTGAGACAATGTACAGAGAGTGAGAGAGATACTGTGTACCAAGAAGACCCCTGAGGTTGGGGAGCCCTTGGAATAGCCACTGTGATCTTGGATTTGGGGAAGAATAGAAATCTTGGCTGGAACTGGTGGAGGCAGTTGGTGCTTTGAACTCTAAAAGGACAAGGATAACATTGGGTTTCTGAGCCCTGGTGAAGAATGATACCCACATTTGGGATGCTGAGCTGACCAGATATAGTGACTCTATAGATAGTTCCGGATAGTTTGATTCTGGGTTAAGAGAGTGATTAGAGAAAAAGCCATGGTTTCATTACCTCTTGGTGAGTGCCAGCAGTGCTTAAGTGGGAGATATTTTTGTGTGTGTGTGTGTGTGTTTTGGATCCAAGTTGTTTTAATGCCTTGAGTTCAATCACCAGATGTTAAAACAGAAGTAAAGCCTACATATAAAGCTTTTATCTTTGATGAAGGGTGCTTTGAAGGTAGGAGAAGGTAGGTAATTATATGGAGTATTGTTTCTCTATGGTTCCCAGTTTTCTATGGAAAACAAGCAAAGGACCCACAGAGACAAATTATTACATTGAATTAGCCACCTTGGGGCAATAAAACCAGTTAATATAATTATTTCAATGGAAACAAATGGTTATTTTTCTAAAGGCAACTTTGGGTGAGACCTAATAATAATGGTTTGCATTTATTATGAGGTTTTGAGGTCTACAAAGCACTATATGTGCAAAATACTGTACTTGAATCTCATAACAACATTTTGAGTTTATTATTGTTATTTTATAAGTGAGGAAACTGAGGTTCAGGGAAATTAAGTTATTTGACTATAGTCACTCAGATAATGTGTCCTAAACAAAATTTGAACCTACAGCACTCATGAAGGTTGGAGAGGACCTCAGATTATTGCACTTAGTCTAACCTCCATTGAATCCTATCTCTATCATCCTCACAAATGGCCACTTGGCGCTTGTGGGATCTCTAGTGATGATGGAGAGAGTTTACTACTCCATGAAGTATTCTCCCATTTGGATACAGGTCTAATTCTTAGGAAGTTATCCTTTTAATCAAATATCTGCCTTGTTCAATTACTATGGGCCTCCGTATCTGGGCCATGCAGATAAATTCATTTTCCCCCTATGTGATAATCTCTCAGATAGTTGAAGAAAGTAATCATCTCTCTTCCTAAGTTTTCTCTTTTTGAAGCTAAACATTGAAGGTCTTGCACTAATCTTTGTGTGGCATGGTTTCTAGTCTGGTGCCATTCAGGTCTCCCTCTGTTCATTGTCTAGGATGGTGACTCGAAACCATGCCAGCATTCTAAACAGAAGGATTTCTTTTACAAACTTCCTAAGTAGGCTCCAGACTCAAACTTGGAGCCAAATTACTTTACAAGATTCAAGTAGGAGTGAATAAGCTTTTTAAGAAGACCAAAGATAAAATGTACAATTAACTTTGAAATATATGAATGAGGGCTTTATTATCTCTGATTTATTTTGCATATATCTATCTTTTATACATGATTATTTGTATTTTATTTTCCTCATTAGACTGTGAGATCCTTGGGATCTTTTTACCTTTTTTTACCTTTCTTTATATCTCCAGAGCTTTGCAGAGTACCTGGTGTAAGTTTCAAGAAGATCTGGGTTCAAATTCTGCCTCTGAAACATTAGTCCTAGCTATATGACCACAAACAAACTATTTGACCTTTTATTCCCTTAGCAGTTCTTTAAGAGAGCCAGTTGCCAATGTGCATCATAGAGGAAATTCCCACCTTGTGAGATGCTTATTCATTGATTCACTCAATAAACATTTATTAAGTATCTATTATATGCCAACCATTGTGTAAGATGTTTGGAGTAAAAAATGAAAAACAGCTCTTTCCTTCAAAGGAATTTATATTCTCTTGGTGGATAAGTAGATATAAAAGGTAACAATAGAATAATATAAAAGGAAGAGTTCTACTTATTTAGATGGTAACACTGGAGAGCCTTGAAGAAACTTAGGGATTCTAGAAGACAGAGAGGTAAAGACAGAGTTCATTTTAAGCAAATGCACAGAGATGGGAATATTCAGGGAACAGCAAGTGGTCCAGTTTGGATTGAGTAGAAAGTATATGTGGGAGAGCATAGCATCCCTTGTGGGCTATTTCTCCAACTTGGACTTGCATTCCTTGGGTACAGAGGAAGTGTCTAATACTGGGTAGTAAAATTAAATCTGTGGAGTTCTACTCCTAAAACTATAGCTCATGAGACCCCACCAATGTGCTTCATCTTAGCAGATAGCCAGTAGACACAATTAGCTCTTAAAATAAACATTTATTAAGATGGCATAGAAAAATATTAGTTACAAAATCTACTTCTGTAAACCTACAGGCACATTCTTTGACAAGAACTAGTGGTATCTATTGGAAGAATGAACTCAAAGTTAGAGCATTCTGATAGTGAGGAATCCATATGTGTGTGTGTGTGTATGTGTGTGTGTGTGTGTGTGCGTATACACACATATACATTTATGTATGTATGTATGTATATGAATATGGAACTCAGAAAATCTTTTCTTTCTTTGTAGTTTTCACATAGCTTTCTATGGGTTCAGCATCTTTGCTAGGTAGACTATTCATATGGGATTCTTGGGTCTGCTCCTCTTCATAGCTAGTTCTTTTCTCTGATGCCAGGGATCCTATTCTTTGAAGCTATTTCCTCCCTCCAATGACAGTTATCTTTCTGTATCTGTGTCTGTCTGGACTGTGTCTATATTTCCTCAATTATGCCTCAGATTCTCTCAAACTTATGAATTCTTAAAATTGATGGACAATGGAGGATTGCCTCCCTCTGGGGAAGTTCTACTAGTCATGACTAATGGGCAAGATAGAAATCCCCCTACCCTGAGCCTCATCGGCTTCCCCTGCTAAGCACTCCTGAATCAAAACTCCTTCAAACTGTCATCAGAGCCTAGCTATTTAAACCTAGGAAATTTAAATAACTAAAAATCAGACACACCTGTAAAGGTGTGTCTGTTTTTTGGCTTGTCCAATGAGGTTGCTCCTTTTAATTTTAATAGAGAAGCTTCACACATCAGCTGTTATTAATACCTTGTTAACACCTCATTACCTCATTTCCTGGAATTATATACTGTGACGATGTCAACTTAGGTGTGGGGGGATGCATAGCCCCCTCCCTTATTGGAGTAACATGCAATAAAATGAGAAGTGTAGGTTGGAACCAAACTGTGAAGAATCAAAGAGTTTAAATTCTCTACGTTAACAAATCAAGGTTATAAAATAACAAAAGTGAAGTTGCTTAAATAAAACTTATGAAACTTATGACACAACATGTTTAGCCTTCTCACACAAAGACTGCTGTCACATCCAGGAGACATTTAAAGGGACTGAAAAATGGGAGCAGTGGTATCAGCTATTGGGTTATTTCCTGAATTCAGTGAATGAGGCAAGGTAGGCAAAGTTGTATTGTTTTATAGAACACAGGATGGAGTTTATTCAAGGCAACATTTTATAGATCTTGTCTTCCTGTCTCTCAGCATGTTGGACAAAGCATATTCATTAGGATATCACACAGTAAACAAAGCAAACAACAATGCAAGTCTCCTTCAGATTACAATCTGCTAGAGTGAGCAGGATCTCTGAAAGTCCCATCACTCATTTCCAGAATGGGATATTTTAAAATTCCTTTTCAGGTACAATCTTAGTGCCATTGCTTGATTAAATAAATTGGGACATAAAAGGAGATGTCAACACAGTCATTACCTACTGTGAGGCATGGATAGCAAGCACAGCTTGATACTTGGGGCAGTCAGTCAGTCAGTCAGTCATTAAACATTTATGAAGTACCTACTAAGTTCCAGGCACTGAACTTTAGCATAGTCTTTGCCATGAGGAGTTCACAGTTTAATGGCAGAAGACAACAAGATAAAAAGAAGCTAAAAATGAAGGATTGAGAAAGAGTGTGGAACCTTGATGAAGAATACCAAAGCCAGATGGAAGACAATGGGGGTGCTGCACTGGCCCCCTCTTTAAATTTGGAAGATCTCCATGTCTGTCCTCCAACCTTTCTAATCAGAGAAAAGAGGGGATCTTAGGGTCAGGGGTTACTGAAGAGGTGTGACTTTCATGACTCAGATTTGCAGGAAGATGAATTATTGGAGACAATGATGAAGGCTATTTGATCAGTTGGGAGAGAAATGATCTTGTTCTTCACTAAGGCAGCTAACCCTGCAAGTGATTTAAAGGATGATTTAATTATCACTCAGAGGTGTCTGCTGCTTTGTTAAATGATGATAGATGAAATCTGAAGAAGCTCATTGGCAGTTCATTATCTATTTCTAAAACAAAAGAAGTTGGAAAGCATGCTTTGGGTTAAATGTTTAAACTGGATAACAACTGGAGTCCACACTTAAATCTCATCAGTGAAAAAAAAAGGAAAGAAATGAACAATATGTAGAAGAAGCAACGTTGATACTCTCTACTAGCTAAGGCAACTAAACAGCATAGTGTATAGGGTGCTGGGCTTGGAGTCCAGAAGATATGAGTTCAAATCCAGCCTCAGACCTTGGGCTAGTCACTTAAACTCTGTCTCAAGTTCCTTAAATGCAAAATGAGGATAATAACAGTTCCTACCATGAATAGTTGTTGTGAGGCTATTAATATTTATAAAGCAGTTGGCATAATGTCTGGCACATAGTAGGCATTGTAGAAATGTTTGTTCTCTACTCCATACAATTAGTCTTTAAATACAGAATGCTGGACAAGCAATATCAGTACAAATGGATGGACTTTCAAAGACCATATGTAGGAATGAAATCTCTCCTTGTTACATTAATTCCATATGTAATAATTAAAATTGGGTGGACAAATGTAATAGTTAAAAATTTGGTTTGACAAAAATAATAAAGAATTGTTGTGGTTACCATTTATAAGAGTTAAAGTTAAATTATGAGTCAGTAGACTATTAATAGCTTTATTTATAGCAAGATAGAGATATTAAAGTGGGAAATATAGGAAGGAGGTAGAAAAATATCACTTAGCTAAAAATACCCTAAGTCCTAATCCTAGAGCCTCCAGACCACGAATTAAAATCTGTAGGCGAATCTCACTGGAATAAAAAGTCTGGATCAGGAAATCAAAATCTGAAGAACCAAAGATGTTGCAAAAAAACATTGTGAACCTTCAGCGCACATGAGGCCAAGACCATCAAGAATACCACTAAAGCTCATGCTCCCTAGGCTAAATGCCACCAAGAATGAGGAGCCCAAGAATCCACCATGCAATGAAGACTTCAAGAATGCACCAAACATGAAGAGAGTCCAAGAATCAAGAGAGTGAATCTCTCTCAGGCTCCTGCTTGTATACAGTTTTCTCCACCCACCAGCTCTCCTCCTCAGATCTCAGGAATCAGTCACAGCCTTTCAATTTGCCTAGCACCACCCTGGGAGAGGGGGCAGTGCTTGTGGCCTGTCAGGGTGTTAACTTTTTTTGTTAATGACTTACTAAGTGTTAAGTAGGGATACTTTAAGTTCTTGAATGATTAACTTTAAAATAGACAAAGGGAATAAAAATTCCCTTTCACACATGTATGAGGAAAACATGGGGATAAACCAGTCAGATCATTCTGCATCAGCATTACCAGTGAGAGAGCTTTCTGTTTCTTCTATAATATTTCAAATTTGTTTTTACTCTTTCATCTTATTATAGGTTAATGACTTATCAGTGTAAGGGATTTCTGGTCTGAGCATACCATATGCCTCCTTTGGAATTTATTAAGGTACACTCTTCTGCTACTAGCTCTGAACCATATCACTTCTACTCTAACCATCACCTCTGCCATAAATGTAGACTCCACCCAACAAATCATCATGCAATCTGATAGATGAACTCTCACTTTGTCTTGCCAAGGACTAGTCTTCTAAGTCATTTTCAGTCAAGAGCCAACTCAAACTAGCTCTTGAAAACTGGTTGTTAAAATTTTCAGTGTAAGGACTTTTACCTTGGAAATTGACAAATACTCTAATCAGGGCTTAATTTATAATTTTGCTAATTACTTAGATTTAGGAAAGTAATAGAAGAAATGTTAATAATATAGATTAAATTTCAAAATGTTTCTGTGTACATTTTTTCTTTTTTTGAGAGACACTTGTTAAATGTTTAGCATCATATCCCTGCTTCTAGGCAACTATCTCAGCTTCAAACCATGCTGCCACATGAATATTTGTTCCCCACTCCATCTGTTCTTTGTAGTTCTTCTTCATTTGTTTTTTTTTCTTCCACTGGAATGTAAGCTCCTTGAGGGAAAGAGCTATCTTGCTTGGTTGCAGTCATACTCCAATGTTCAGTACAATGCCTACTACATAGTAAACCTTTAATAAATGCCTTGTCATCTCTCTCTTTGTCTCTCTGTCTCTGTCTCTCTCTATTGCTGTATCTCCCCCTCTGCCTCTAATTAGCTATCTAAATGTGAGTTTGTCTACACCAATAAATTGTGAGTTCCTTGTGGAGAGGAACTGTTTATTTTTGTCTTTGTATCCCAAATACTTAGAAAAGCACCTGCTGTTATCTGTCATAAAGAGGTGTAAAAGAACTATTACAGTGGAGGAGAGGATGAAGGTGCTGATGAGCAATACTTAAACCTTATTCTCATTGGAATTGACTTGTAGAAGGAACAGCAACCACACTCATTTGGATAAAGAAATCTATCTTACACTTGTAAAAAGGAATTCTTTATTCCTTTCTTCTAATTTAACTGGGGACCTGGAGGTCCTTTTACCATAGAGATGTGTAGAGATTAACCAGCCCACAGTGAAAGGAAGTAGAAACCAGAGAGACAGGAAGTGAGATAAGAAGGAGATATAAGAGGGGCCAGCATCAGTTGGTGAGGGAGGGGTCAGTTGCTGACAGTTAGGTGTTGGCAGTTGCGGGGAAGTTGGCTGCTGGGAATGTGTTGGGTTGGTGGTTGGCATTTAGTTGTTGGAATATAAAAGGTGAGCCTAAGCTTATTGAGAGGGCTTTAGCCTTTAGAGGGCTTTTTGGCTTTTGGTTTAGGCTGTTAGGTTATTTTCTTGAACTTTTTGGGGGGTGGTTGGTCTTCATTGACAGACCTAATTGGGGTTTGATTAAACACCGATTGGGTTGGTTTTGATTGGGTGGATTGGGTTGGAACTTTGTGGGGTGGCTTTATTAGTAGTAGTTATAGGTAGATATAGGCAGTTTTAGGTAGTAATTATAGGTAGTGATAGGGTAACTAGTATAGACATTAGGAAATTTCTTTTTCTATCTCTTTCTTATATTTCTTTCCTTTGTTATATTCATTTTATTCTATTCTTTTACTATTTTTATTTTAATAAAACTAATTTTTAATGGTTAAAAGCTGCTAGAAAATTTCTTTTCTCTGGCTTAAAAGGACAATATTAATTTACAACTCTTCTATATTCTCATTAAAACTAAAATTGTTAAAAGCTGTTCTCTTATTTTGTCAATCTCCTAATTTAACCCTTACACCTTATAGTGAAATAAAAGGGGAATAAACAAAGAATACTAGAAGGGAGGAAGTGATTAAAAGCAAAAACCTTGCAAGGAGGGGCAGACTAAAGGGAGAGAGAAGGAGCAAAATCAAAAGGGAAAAATAAGACGAAGGGGAATACACAGTTGGTAATCATAGCTGAATGGGAATAGGACAAACTCACCCAGAAAACAGAAGAAGAGAGAATGGATTAAAAATCAGAATTTTATATGTTGTTTACAAAAAAACACATTTGAGGCACACAGAGTAAAGGAAAAAGGCTAGAGCAGTTGTGCTTCAGCTGAAGTTAAAAAAAGCAGGAGTAACAATCATGATCTCAGACAGTGCTAACTCAAAATATATTTAATAAGAAGAGATAAGGAAGGAAATTACATCTTGATAAAATGTACTATAGACAATGAAATAATATCAATACTAAACATATGGACCCCAAATTTTTAAAGGATAAATTAAATGAGCTTTAGGAGGAAATATACAGTAAAACTATACTAGTGGGAGACCTCAGATCCCCCCTCTCAGATCTAGATAAGTTGAACCAAAAAATAAACAAGAAAGAAGTGAAAGAAGTGAATGAAATTTTAGAAAATTTAGATTTAATAGATGTCTGGAGAAAATTGAATGGAAATAAAAAATAATATACTTTCTTTACAGCTATACACAGTACCTACACCAAAAATGACTATCTTTTAGTGCATACAAACTTCAGAACCAAATGAAGAAAAGTAGAAATAATAAATGCATCTTTTTTCAGATCACAAAAAATAAAAAATGTATTCAAAAAGGGCCCATGGAAAGACAAATCAAAGATTAATTTGAAACTGAATATTCTAATTCTAAAAAAGGGTAGGTCAAAGTAGAAATTATAGAAACAATCAATAATTTCATGAAAGAGAACAATGAGGAAACAGCATATCAAAATTTATGAGATATAGCCAAAGCAGTATTTAGGGGACACTTTATATCTCTAAATACATTAATAAAATAGAGGGAAAAAATGCAGACCAATGAATTGGGCATACAATGAGAAAAAACTAGAAGAACAAAATCCTTGGTAAAAGACTAAATTGGAAATTCTAAAAATCAAAAAATAAATAATTAAATTGTAAATTAGAGAAGCATTGAACTAATGGTTTTTATGAATAAAAAGTAAAATAGATAGAGTATTGGTTAATTTGATTAAAAAAAGAAAGGTGAAAATCAAATTACCAGTGGCAAAAATGAAAAGAATAAGTTTACCACCAATGAAGAAGAAATTAAAACAATCAGGAGCTATCTTGCTCAGTTACATGCCAATACATCTGACAATCTATGTGAAATAGATGAATATTTACAAAAATATAAATTTCTCAGATTAACAAAAGAGGAAATAGAATACTTAAATAATCCCATCTCAGAAAAAGAAATTGAACAAGTCACCAATGAACCCCCTAAGAAAAAATGACAAGGGCCATTTGGATTCACAAGTGAATCCCAGCAAATATTTAAAGAACAATTACTCCCAGTACTACATAAATTATTTGGAAAAATAGAGAAAAAAGGAGTCCTACCAAATTCTTTTTATGATGCAAATATGGTGCTGATATCTAATCTAGGAAGAGGAAAAACAGAGAAAGAAAATTTTAGACCAATTTCCTTAACAAATATGGATGCAAAATTTTAAAATAAAATATTAGTGAGGAGAGAACAGCAATATTTCACAAGAATCATTCACTATACTATGATTAAGGGGAAATTTATACCAGTAATGCAGGGCTGGTTTAATATTAGGAAAGCTATCATCATAATTGACTATATTATTAACTAAATTAACAGAAATCACATGATTATCTCAAAAGATGCAGAAAAAGTCTTTGACAAAATCAATGCCTATGTTTGTTAAAAACACTAGAAAGCATAGGAATAAATGGGCCTTTCCTTAAAATGATAATTAGTATCTATCTAAAACTCTCAGCAAGTATTATCTATAGCAGTGATAAGTTAGAAGCTTTCCCAACAGGAGTGAAACAAGCATGTTCATTATCACCACTTTCAAATATTAGCTTTAGTAGTAAGAGAAGAAAAAAGAAATTGAAGGAGTTAATGTGGGCAATGAGGAAACTAGACTATTACTTTTTACAGATGATATGATGGTATATTTACAAAATCCTAGGAAAGCATTTAAAAACTAGTTGAAATGATTAATAATAGTACAATTGCAGGATGCAAAATAATGCCTCTCAAATCATGGGCATTTCTATATATTACCAAAAAAAGTTCAGCAGCAAGAGATAGAGGAAGTCCATTTAAAATAACTCTAGACAATATAAAATACCTGGGAATATGCTTGCCAGGACAAACAGAAATAATATGAACACTATTACAAGATACTTTTAACACAAATAAAGTCATATCTAAGTAAATGGAAAAATATTAATTGCTTAAGGGTAGGCTGAGCTAATATAATAAAAAGGACAATTCCACCTAATTTACTCTTTCAGTGCCATTAAACTGTCAAAAATTATTTCACAGAACTAGAAAAAAATTACAAAATTCACGTGGAAGACCAAAAGAGCAAGAATATCAAGGGAATTAATGAACAAAAAATGTCAAGGAAAGTGGCCTACTAGAACCAGACCTCAAACTGTACTATTACTCAGTAATCATCAAAAGAATCTGGTACTGGCTAAGAAATAGAATGGTGGATCTATGGACTAGATTAAATATACAATATTCAAGGAGGGTTAAATGACCTTAGGAATCTAGTGTTTGATAAACCCAAAGATCCTAGCATTTGGGATTCACTATTTATCAAAAACTGCTGGGAAAACTAGAAATCAGTATGGCAGAAAGTAGGTATAGACTAATATCTCACATTATATCCACAGATAATGTGATTTGGACATAAAGAGGATACTATAAGTAAATTGGGGAATGTAGAATAGTTTAACCTAATTTATGGAAATCTATGGAGAAAGGAAGAATTTATGACAAAGCAAGAGATAAAGATTATTACAAGATTTAAAATGAAGTTTTGATTATTTAAATTAAAAGTATTTTATACAAACAAAACCATTGTAATCAATATTAGAAGAGAAACAACAGAATGGGAAAAATTTTATAGCAAATTTCTCTAATAAAGTTCTAATTTCTCAAATATGTAGAGAACTAAGTGATATCTACATGAATACAAGTCATTCCCCAATTGACAAATTGTCAAAGGATATGAATAGGCAGTTTTCAGACTTGGTGAGCCAGGCTTCAGGGGATATGATGGAAGTTCTATTAATGGAACAAAGGTACCACCATCCAGGAGGTATAGAGGAGGAGACAGGGAAGAATCTACTATAGCAGAAGTTAAACAACAACAACAACAACAACAAACTCATATCCTAAAAAACCCCAGGAATGCTGACGTGGCCAATTGTGGGGCCCCTAAAAATGGGAATAGAATATCCCAGAACCACATGGGGAACTGGACCTTGGGGCAAACCTGCCACTATTCCATACACTGTGAGCGGCAAAGTTGAACTTGTGACATTTCCCACCAACTCCCTTTTTTTGAACAAACTGACAGGAAAGGGAAAGTTTGGGACTGGACATGAGTTACAGAATCATGTCCATGGACCAGGTCTATTCAGCCATCCAGAGTTGCAGGTCCTGTTATAGGAATAGGTGGTTATGAGCTGACCATCAGAGGAAATGTCCAGGTCCATCACTTTCCCCTCTTTCCATTCTTTTCTTAAAAAAAGACATCAAGACATAAAAGAATCACTCCTGGGTATTGTCTAATTGGACTCCCTATTACTGGATAATGATAGGCTTCAGAGGAGACACATGTATTATCTCTTCATATTTGATTTTTAGCAGTTTATTCTTGTTTAATTTTTTTAACATTGATCATTCCTTTACCTTGTTAGGCTTCTCTTCATTCCCATGTTTGATCTTCAAAGTTTCTCTGCAACTTTATTTATTTAGTTGCTTACTTGTCTCTATTTATTTATTCATTCCTTCATCCTACTATCAATCCATTCATTCATATATTGTCTTATTTATCAAGAATATTTAAAAATTATTTCATTAAAGGTTCCTATAGTATTATACTCATTTTTTCTGGGTAAGGTATTCTAGGCTAAAACTCTTTATCCTTTGCCTTCAAGAATATTATATTCCAAGTTCTCTGGTCCTTTATGGTGGTGGCTGCTAAAACATACGGGAGCCTAACTGTGGCTGGTTTGTACTTTAATTCTTTCTGGCTACATTTTTTTAAGCTAGAAACTCTAGATTTTGGCTGGTATTCCTATAAGTTTCCTTTTGGGGATTTATTTCAGGAGGTGACTGGTAGATTCTTCTTTTTCCAATTTGCCTCCTGGTTCCAAGAGATCTGGGCAATTTGTTTGTTTCTAAGATTTCTTGAAATAGAGTTCTAGGCTTTTTTTTTGCCATGGTGTTCAAATAGTGTAATGGTTCTTAATTTTTTCAAATATGTTTTCAAGATCAATTGTTTTTGCTATGACATACTTTATATTTTTTCTGTCTTTTGACTTTGTTTTAATATTTCTTTTTTCTCATGAAGTCATTGGCTTCTTTTTGGTTCATTCTAATTTTAATGGGGTTTTTATTGGTTTAGTGAAGTTTTGTCCTTCTTATGCCAAATGGTTAATTTCCTTTCCAATTCTTTCTTTCATAGTTCTTATTTCTTTTCCATTTTCCCTTTAAGCACTCTAATTTCATTTATAAAAATATTTTAAAACTCTTTAAAAAATTCTTACTTCATCTCTTCCAGGAATTCTAGTTGAATTTTTGCCCAGGCTGTGTTTTCCTCTGAGGTTTTGCTTGTAGATGTGTTGGACTTGTTCTCTTCTTTTGGATTTTTGTGTCTTGAACTTCCCTGCTGCCATGATAGCTCATAGGTGGGATTCTTTTTTATTTGCTCATTCTTTCAGTCTGCTTCCTGACTTCGGATTTGATAACAGGGCTGGGCTTTATTACACAGTCTGAGCAAGTCCTGTTGCTTTCTTGGATTATTAAGTGTTGTGCAGAGGTTTCTGATCTAGGGCAAAGTCTGAGTGCTGCCCTGTGCTTTGATTTCTGCAAGTTCTTGAACTAGGTTTGGTTCTGACCAGAGAGCAGACTATTGTTGGACTCGACCCCATCAGTCAAATGGAATGCTTTGTTGGTTCCGGTGGTAGAACTATAGGTTCCTCTTTGCCTTGGCTATTTCTCTTTAGGCTCAGTTAGATCCTGCAAATGTGTCTGTTGTCTGAGCCATCTTCCTGCTGCTGCTGCTGCTGACTGCTGAACTCATTACTTTATTGGTACACTGCCCAGGGCCTCCCTACCTCTACCCCTGTGTAAAAGATCCCTTCCTCAGGCCTCCCTCAGTCTGTGACCAAAAACTGGGTAGAAGATAACAAAGCTGACAATGTTTGCACTTGTCCCTGGTCTAGAGTTCTATTAGGTGTCTAGTGGATTTAAGTAAGCTGCCTAATCTCTGTGGGCCTCAGTTTTCTCATCTGTAAAATACAGATAATAATCTCAAAAGATTGTTGTGAAGAACAAATTAAATAATAATTGTTAAGCACTTAACAGTGCCTTACACAGAGGAAGTGCTAGATAAATGTTAGCTATGATGAGGATGTGCCTGGTGGACTTAGTTATGCCAATTAATCTCTTTGGGTCTTAGTTTCTTCATCTGTAAAGTGAGAGGTTGTGGCTAGATAATTGCTATATTTCTATTGATCTATGAAGTGGCTCAACCCTGACTGATACAGGGTCCCAGCTTATATTTTGGGATATATATATTTTTGGGGGGCTGATTTTTGAATTACCTTGGGTCAGTCACTTATCTTGTCTTATAGAATCTACAGACTTACTTGTTATTGTCAGAGTTGAGGGCAGCCCTGTCTTTCATACCTTTCAGATTTCCTCTGAAGATGGAGATGCAGTTTAGAGTGGGAGAATTATAAATCATAGCTTCTTAGTTACCGAAATCCCTTAGAGATCATCTAATTATCTAAGTTTGTCATGTTGCTGATGAAGAAACTCAGGTCCAGAGAGAGAAAAGAACTGTCCCAAGTCATACAACTAATTAATGACAGTCAAGATTATAACACAAGTACTCTCACTTCTAAGAATTAGATCTAGGAGGAACATTACAGAGATGACTTAGTCTAATTTACTCCTTTTACATATGAAGAAACTGAGAATTGGTTCTGTAAGAGATCAACTCAAGTTAAAATAGCTTAGTAAGTATCAAAGTCAAGATCCAATACAGTCTCTCTGACTCTCTTACTATGCTCCTACATGTAGGGATCTTTCTTTTATACTGTTAGGCTTGAATCTTTTCATTAAACATAATGTAAGCCTAAAGGTGATAAGGAAAAATACTTGTACAAAAATATTCATAGCTGTGCTCTTCATGGTGGTAAAAAATTGAAAAATGAGGGGGTGTCCCTCAATTGGAGAATGGCTGAACAAATTGTGGTACATGATGGTGATGGAATATTATTGTGCTGTAAGGAATGATGATCTGGAGGATTTCTATATGAACTGGGAGAGCCTCAATGAATTGATGCAGAGTGAAACGAGCAGAACCAGGGGAACATTGTACACAGAAAGTAAAACACTGTGAAACTATCCAATGTAATGGACTTTATTACCAGTAGCAATGCAACAAGCCAGGACACTCCTGAAGGACTTATGAGAAAGAATGCTGTCCACATTGACAGAAAGAACTGGGAGTAAAACGCGCGCGCACACACACACACACACACACACACACACACAAATATGGCATCATTTATCACTTGTATACATGGGTGTATGATTTGGGGTTTTGACTTTAAAAGATTGATCCATAACAAAAATGAATAATATGGAAATAGGTATCAAGTCATAAATTTGTACAGCCCATTGGAATTGCTTGTCAGCTCTGGAAGCAGAGAGGGAGAAGGGGAGGGAAAGAAAATGAATCATGGAAACATGGAAAAATAATTTAGAAAATAAATAAATTTTAAAAAATAATGGAAGTCTATAAAATAAATATAATGACAGTTTGCTGGAGCAATTGCATGCAAAGTTAATACATGTGTAAACTTTAAACAGCTTTATATTTAGATTTGTTGAAGGCAGAAACTTATAAGGTGCCTAGGGTGGGAGATGGATATTCTTGTGGATAAAGTGTTAGACTTGGAGTTAAGACAGATCTAAAATCAAATTCTAGCTTTGAAGATTACTAGCTGTTTGACCCTGAGAAAGTCACTTACCCTCTCTGGGACACATTTCCTTCCTTGTGTGTGAGGGTGTGTTTTCTTTTAAATAAATATTTTGTTGATTCTTTTAAAAAAGATCAGTCACTTTCCAATGCACCCCTCTCTTGTATCAAATGCCCCTTCCCCTATCTCATAACAAAGAAGTATGATGCAGCAAAGCAAACCAACACATTGTGTGCCTCAGTTTCTTCATCTGCAAACTGTGGGTGATAATACCTATTGTATTCACTAGGGCAGTTGTGAGTCTTGAAGGAGATAAGGGATAGAAAGTGCTTTGCTCAATTTAGTATTATTCATAGCTTTTTCACTTTATCAGTGTAGTTTATTGCCTTTCCTTTCTGCCAAAGTAGATTATCAATGACTCTGCCACTAAAAGCCTTATAGGGTTGTTTGATTACCAAGAAGTTAAATGGCTTTCACAGGGTCACACAGAATCTTGCTTCAGGACTGAGATTAGAACCCTGTTTTCTTAATCCCCAGACTAGTTCCTTATCTACTTTTTCCATGCTCCCTTTTCAAAGTACTACATAAAAGTCAATTATTATTATTAATAGTCCTAACAGAGCTAATAGTAGTAGCCATGGTATTATGTCTCACACTTGGAGATACCCACCCACATATTTACAACATTATTCTTAGTTAAGTGTCTTAAGTACCATATATATATATATATTTTTTTATGCAACTGGGAACAACTAAAAGAACTGCATTTCCATAGTGACAGAATGATAGACCTGAATGCAAAACTGAGCAATTGTATTGACTGTGCAAATAACCCCAGGCCCATCATCTCTGGATCCCAAAGAATTCAGGCCAAGTCTCACAGAGGCCAGGCAAGGGAAGCAAATGTTTAGTACAAAATGGAAGAAGACAGTCTGGAATTAGGTTGCAGACAATCAGTGCTCAGTGCTATGGAAGACAGCTTTGTGATCTTGGCAGATGACATTCTGCATGGGTGGGGAAAACCACGGAGGCCTGCTGAACATTATTGTTGTTTTTATCATCGGTGGCTCGCAAGATTTTGTAAAGCTTTCCGAAGGGCTATGTAGTGTCACTGCTCAGAAACTGTGGGCTCCTTCTAAATGCCTTAGCTCTCATTTCACATGGCACTTTTCACACACAGAAGCATGGCTTGGCTATTTCTTCCAAGGCCAGCTTTTCTATGTATAAGCCTAGTGGAGTTAGAATTCAAATCTGGACTTGGTATGCAATCTAGGTTATTTTAAGCTCTCTGATTCCCCATGTGCCTTTTATCAACCCTTCTCCATTCTGCAACTATTTGAGTTATCTGGTACATGATCAAAAATGCATTCCCAGCTGTATTGTACCAGTCAGTAGTGGGTGACTGGACCTTCCTGCATCATTTCTCTGTAAACTTCACTGTATTTATTGCTTTCTTAATACTATCTCATTGGATGTGGTCCAAATTCAACTGCCTGCTGCATGATGTGTGTGTGGGAAGGGGCGGCAGGGAGGAGGCTTGTGAGGAGAGGGAGTTGCAGGGTATGTAATATAAGACTGCTTTGGTCCCTGCCAGCGTGGGTTAAACATTTGTTTATTGAGTAATTTATCATCAGCACATTAGGAGGTTGTTAAGTAAAATGTTACTAGAGAGGAATAATTGTCTTTTCTGTGATTCAATTAAAACGAACACAGTTGTATGGCTAACAGGACATGGTATTTATATGACATTCTTGGTGTCAAATAAATAGAATTTTCTCTCTTAAATACTAACAGGAGATACATGAATCATTCATGACATCGATGAGACCGAGTGACTGCTCCCTCTCTGTCAGCAGAAGTAGATTTAGTTGGAAAGAGCTATTGGTCCTGCCTGGCCACTCAAAAACTCGGGGCAGGGCAATGTGTTGCGTGCATCAACGTGGGTTGAATTAAAAGCAAAACCCCAGTAGCCTTTGCAAGTGACATTACCATAAGAGCAAAAATTTCCAAAAGATGTCCGTGGGCTGTTTGGGGTCAGGGGGTGAGGAATGTGTTGTGCTTTGGACATCTTTCTCTCATGTCTCTTTCATTTGGTCTGTGTCTCTTCTTGTGGCAGATGACCTGTAGCCTGATGATTTGAACCATCGCCCTAACTGACCAGCTGTGGACCATCTCCGTGGTTGGGCCATGTGGTTGGCAGGGAAACAGATGTGCTGGTGATTCTCTTCCTGATGTTGGGGAGAGTCCAATGGTGGCTTCTTGGAGTGAGTGAAGATGATAGTCAGGATGCTTAGGGGGATGACTCTGCCCCTATGCTTGGAACCAGAGCTGCAGAAGTGTCCAGCACAGGAGGATAATGTCATCTACAGACCACTGCTCAGAGAATCGTGCACCTTCAGCCTATTCCCTGGGCCGAGGGATACAACTTACCACAGTCCAGGAGAAACCTGAAATGATTTAGGCGAAGACTGTTTATTTAATCAGCATAAATTTATGGCCTGGAAATTTCGACAGAGGCTTGAATTTACCAGTCACCATGCTAGAGATTCAATAGTCTACTATACCCAAGGAATACACATCTCAGTCCTAGAGAACCAAGTCCTCCTCAAACTTGTGAATGAACCTTCTGTACACTCAGCCAAAATATTAATGTCAGAGAAACAGAAATTCCAAATAAAATCCATCATAGAGGAAGCCAAAGAAGGCTAGCTATCCACCTCATGCTGCACAACAGGGGGAATTGAATGCTTAGTGTAGCACGTGAAATTAGGCTTCCTAACTGCTAGATGGCATCCAGAGGGGAATAGCTTTCCCTATATTACTATCACTAGAGTGACAATGTGCCTTTAAGTCAAATAAAGTTGAGTGTGCTTCCCTTTATAATCTGTAGAACAATGTCTACTTCCAATGGTTCTTTCAGAGGGCACAATGGTTAGAAAGTTGGAAAGGACCTAGAGTCAGAAAGTTGTTGTTCAGTTTTTTCAGTCTTCTCTGACTTGTCTTCACTCCATTTGAGGTTTTCTTGGCAAAGACACTAGAGCCATCTGCTATTCCCATCTACAATTCATTTTACAGTTGAGGAAACTGAGGCAAACAGGCTTAAGTGATTTGCTCAGGGTCCTATAGCTAGTAAGTGTCTGAAGCCAGATTTGAACTTAGGAAGATTCATCTTCCTGACTTGAGACCACCCTAGACTCTATTCACTGGCCACCTAGCTGCCCTGGAGTCAGGAAGAGCTGAGTTCAAGTCCTGGCTCAGATACTTACTAGTATGTGTGAAGAACTTACTAGTGAAGAGCTATGTTTTTTGCTCTCTCTTTTAGTTAACCATTCTCTCAAACAATTTCCCTTCTCCCGCCAAAAGTAATCAGTTGCCAAGACCTGTAGTTTCTATCTTCATAATATCTATTGTGTATGCCCCTCTCCTCCTGTAACACTGCTACTACTCTGGGTATGGGCTCTTTTCTCTTCACCCTTAGATCTTACTAGTAGTATGCCTTGGGCAAGTCACTTAGACATTTTGTGCTCTGGTTTTCCGAGGTATAAGACAGGGATAAAAGCACCTACTTTCCAGGGTTGCTGTGAGGATTCAATATTTATAAAACACTTTGCAAACATTAAAGCCCTATGCTATATCAGTGCTAGCTATTGTCAGTCAATTAGCACTGATTAATTTCCTACTATGTACCAGGCACTCTGTTAATCCCTGAGGATATAGGACAAAGTAAAAGGCAATTCTTGCTCTCAAGAAGTTCACTTTTTAATGGGGGAGATTAATATGCAAAGTGACTATATTCAAATGAGATATATCCAATATAAAATGGAGTAGTCTAAGAGAGAAAACATTAAAACTAAGGAGAAAAGGCTTCATGTAGAATCTGGAATTTTAGTTGAGATATACAGGAAGCCAGGGAAAGCAGGAAGCAGAAATGAGGAGGGATAAATTGTAGACATGGGAGACAGTCATTGAAAATGCCTGGAGTGGAGAGATGTGGTGACTTGTGCAAGGAAAAGTAAGGAGGTCAATGTCATTCTATCACATCCTGCTATGTGAAGGGGCGTAAGACTAGAAAGGTAGGAAAGGGACATGTTATGAAAGGCTTTTAAAGCCAAACAAATGACTATATTTGATCCTGGAGATAAGAGGGATCTAGAGGGATTTCTTGAAGAAGGGGATGACATAGTTAAGATCTGCAGTTGAGGAGGTTCACTTTGACAGCTAAGAGAAGAATGGGCTTGAGTGAGGAAAGACTTGAGGCAGACAGACCCAGTAGCAGGCTATTGCTATTGAGGTGATGAGGACCTGCCCCAGACTGGTAGCAGGATCAAAGAGGGAAGGGAAGAGATGTGAGAGATGTTAGAAAGAAACAAACTGTAGCACTTGGCAAGTGATTGGTTGTGGGGTGGAGGGAAATTGATATGAGAGAATGGATAACTAAAAGAGAGAACACAAAAACATATCCCTTTGCAAAACTTAATTAGAGGGGCAACTAGGTGGCTCAGTGGATAGAGATAAAAGCTTGGAGCTAGGACTACCTGAGTTCAAATCTGACCCCAGATGATTCCCAGCTCTGTGACCCTGGGTAAGTCACTTCACCTCCAATGCCCAGTCATTACTCTTGTTCTGCCTTGAATCCAATGCTTAGTATCAATTCTAAGGGAAGGTAAAAGTAAAACAATAACAACAACAACAAAAAAACCCACAACTTAATCAGAGGTTTTACAAGTCCCCATTATGAGAAAGTAAAGATGCATTAACACTATTATTCAAAACAACAAGTACTCTCTAAACTGTTCTGTTCCCAGCATTGTGATTGGAATTGTGGGAAATTCAATTTGATTCAATATAACGAACACTTGTTGAATGCTTACTAGGTATAAGGTAGTGTATTATGTGTAGAGCATACTCAAATACTTTAAGGATTTGTGAGTTGGTCCTAGTGAAGTACTCTATCTATGACACATTCAGACAATATCTGATAGAGTTACTTGAACTATGTAGAGGATAAGTGACTTTCTCAGAGGGAAAATCACAGATTTTGAGGTCATAAAATATAAATTCCTAATTTTACATATGAGGAAACTGAGGCCTGAGGGATAAAATGATTTGTCTGAAGTCACACAGCTAGTAGGCATTGGAGGTAGGAATTGGACTCAGGTTCTTTCAAACAGTGGATGCTTAATAAATGCTATTTATTAACTGATTGAATTCCTAACTCTAACCTCAGTAGTCTATCTATTATGCAAGTCTGCCTTTAAGGACTAGGGATACAAAGAGAAAGAAAGGAAGGAAGGAAGAAAGAAAGGAAGAAAGGAAGGAAGGAAGAGAAAGAAAGAAGGAAGGAAGGAAGAAAAAAGAAAAAGAAAGAAAGAAAGAAAGAAAGAAAGAAAGAAAGAAAGAAAGAAAGAAGGAAAGAAGGAA
>NC_058131.1:399154079-399156994 GCF_016433145.1 Gracilinanus agilis | reverse complement strand
AAGAAAGAAAAAAGAAAGAAAGAAAGAAAGAAAGAAAGAAAGAAGGAAAGAAGGAAGGAAGGAAAGAAAGAAAAGGAAAGTTAGAAAAGGAAAAGAGAGAGAAAGAGAGAAAGGAAGGAGGAAAGAAAAGAAAGGAAGGAAGAAAGAAAAGAAAGGAAGGAAGAAAGGTAGAAAGAAGGAAGAAAGAAGGAAGAAAGAAATCAAAATAGTTTCTGCTCTTACAGAGCTTAAGATCTACTGATTCAAAAGCATCATGAACATGGCACTGCATTACCAGTCATTTGATAGAACCACTGAAATCTTCTAGCTATTCTGGTGTCATGGAAACATGGCCACTAACCCTGTTATAGTATTCATGGTGTTAAGCAAGGGAACCTTTAAGAAAGCCTCACAAGTGGACTTCTGTCAGCTTACCACTACTATCTTTCAAGTGTCAATGAGGGGAACTTGCTACTGGGAAACAGCTTCCTCTTACATAGGATTCCCGAATAATGGCCTGTCTTGTTCCAGCAGGAGAGAGAGGAATCAGAGTAGTGCAATTCTTTTAATGGTTACAGCTCTTTAATGAATATAGTTCAGTGGGGGAAGTTGGAGGAATGGTGTAGCCAAAAGCCAGTAAATCAGTCAATATTTGTTAAGTATCTACTCTGTGCTAGCTAGGCACTCTCCCTTCTCCTCAAGAAACTCACAGCATAATAGAAGACAATATATAATAGTAGTGGGGTGGGATGGGGAGGGAAGTAAGGGGTCCTTGATGGGAGCAGAGGGATGATAAAGTCCAGAGAAATGTAGTTAGGTTGAAAATTAAAATATAGCTCTGGATCTTTCTCCTTTTCCTTTCTTCTCCTTTTTCTTTCTTCTTCTTTCCTTCTGTCTTAGAATTCATTCTAAGTATCAGTTGCAAGGCAGAAGAGTAATAAGGGCTAGGCAATTGAGGTTAAGTGATTTGCCCAGGGTTCCACAGCTAGGAAGTTGGATTTGAACCTTCCCATCTCTAGGTCTAGCTCTCTATCCACTGAGCTATCTAGCTGCCCATTCTAGGCACCCTTCTTAAATGGAAGATCTGAAAAGAACTTTCTGATGTCTGCTTTCTTCCCTCTCCAATTAGAGGAAAGGAAAAAATTCAGGGGAAAGGGTACTCATCAGTAGATGAAGGGTGAGCTTTAGAGTTGATATAATCTTGCAGGATGATGAGTTTCTGGAGAACATGTTAAGTCCAGGGGAGTGGTGAGAAATTGATGTTAATGATAGGGATGGTTGGATAAGGTTTTGGTGCCATTATTGCCTAGCCTAAGGCAGGGCCTATATGAGATAAAGTTAAGATCCAGAACTGTAATAACCAGGGACCTAGGTGTCACCTGATTAATATGAAAGTGGCCAAACTGGAACTTTTATTTCTTTAACCTGATATCTGTTCTGGAGGCAAAAGAGGGGCAGATGATCATATAATTTATGGGTTCTATGTGATTATTTCCAGTTCATCCTATATATAGATTGTACATAGTTGTTTGCATGTTATCTCCCTCATTTGTAATCTCCTCAGGAGAAAGGACTGTCTTTTGCTTTTCTTTACATATCCAGGACTTAGCACAGTGCCTGGTACATACTAGGTGTTTAGTCAATATTTATTAATTGAGTCATTGCTTCTTATTTGCATTCAGTTTGAAGGGCTAATACCTATGTCTAGTGGCCAGGGATCTAGACCTACTATTTGTGAAATATTTAAATTTTTAATAAAATGGCCCCCCTTTTTTCCTCATGAAGTTGGGGAAATGAGATGCATTCCTACTTATCCTTTCCCACCGCCCCCAAAAGTTTTGAAGTTACATTTTGTCTGTGGATCACTCTATTTTCCAACTTTATCTTTTTTATCCTATTCACTGGATCATCTTAGAAATAAGTATGTAACAAGAATACTTCTAACCCTTTTACATGAAAGTCCCTTGCAGTTTTGGATTTGGACCAAGAATCAGGAAATATTTGTTTGGGGAAAAAGACACAGTATATCATCTTCTAAGTACCTAAGTGGTGGATGAAATTGATAGTTTCATTGTAAATTAAGTAGGAAGGAAACACTAAACTTGAAAACTTTAGAAAGTATAAAAAATTCATTATTAAAAATATGGTTTCATTCTTCAAAAAATAGAGGAAGTGACAAAAGGAACTGCTATTTTGGGATGAATTCTAACCAGTACAAAGGACCTGGGTGTTTAAGTATAAATGTCAGGAATCTTGGGAGGAAGTGACCATGAACTCTTAGATAGATAGGGAAGGGAGAGCTGAGTATAGTCAGAAACATATCTTAGATCTTAGAAGAGTTCATTTTAAGGATTTCAGAGTAATGAAAAGTAGGATTTCATGTGTTAAAATTGTGCAAAGGAAGCTGGCTTGAGATGAATGAGAAGATCTAAAGAATGAAGCTCTGAATATCTGAACACAAACATTTCAGAGGAAGAATTAACCACCGTGCCTCAGTTACCATCTTCCTCCATTCCTGCAGCTTCCTTCTCCCATTGGTAAATTCTTCCTAGAACTCTCATTTTGAGAATGAACTCAGAACAGACAACAAGGTGACACATAGAGCACTAGGTCTAGAGTCAGGAAGACCTGAGTTCAAATGTGGTCTCTGACATTTACGAGTTGTGAGATTATGAATAAGTCACAAAATTTCTGTTTGCCTTAATCTCCTTGTCTGTAAAATAAGGATAATGATAAAACTTACCTCCTAGAATTGCTGTGAGAATCAAATGAGATAATACTTGTAAAGTGCTTAGCACAGTGCCTGGCAAATAGCAAGCACTATATAAATGTTAACTATAATGATTCAGACTTGTTACAATTTTTTCCTTCCTTCCTTCCTTCCTTCCTTCCTTCCTTCCTTCCTTCCTTCCTTCCTTCCTTCCTTCCTTCCTTCC
>NC_058131.1:399111915-399153718 GCF_016433145.1 Gracilinanus agilis | reverse complement strand
CTCCTTCTCCTTCTTCTTCTTCTCCTTTCTCCTCCTCCTCCTCCTCCTTCTTCTTCCATTTTCAGTTAATTTTTATATTGTTTTCTTCTACTAGAATATAAGCTCTTTGAGAATATTCATATCACCAGCATAGTGCCTTACACACAATAAGTGTTTAATAAATCCTCTTTGATTGGATTTTACTTTAGGAATGTGAAAGAGGAAATATCTAAAGAGTAACAAATGTGGAAGCAGAAGGATTTCATTTGCAAACAAGTTTTTAAGACCTCCATTAGATAAGGTAGAGCAGTAGAGAATGAATATAAAATTACTGTATTTAAAAATAGTACTAAGAATAATAAAGCTAAGCTGAAGCTGGAAGAGAAATAATATATGTAGTAGAAAGAACCCTGGATTTAGAGACAGAGAACCTAGACTCAAATTCTAGTTTGGACAAGTATTAGTTATGTGACCATAGGAAAATCATAGATAAACTCTTTGAATTTCAATTTCCCTTTTAATAATTTTACTTAGTTCATTATAATTCAACTTAAGAAACATTTATCTATTGCTTTCTATGTGCAAAATATTGGGAATACAAAGATGAAACAAGATCTTACTTTCTTGAAAAATAAGACTAAATTGAAATACAATCTCCCAGAGGGATTCTACATTTAAAAAGATAGAAGAATATGTGGAAATTTAAGGATCGAGAAAACACTAACAACATGGATGCTTATCAAAGACACTTTTTATGACAGGAGTTCATAACTTCTTTTGTGTTATAGATCCTTTTGGTAGACTGAAGAAGCCTATGAGTAATGTTTTTAAATGCATAAAATACATAGAACCACAAAAGAAATCAATTATAGTGGGATATAGTTGTGAAATTATTTTATAAAACAATTTTGTAGGTTAATAACTGCTTTAGGAGATGGCAATAAAATAAAGGAAATAGATCAGTTAATTTTTAGCATCTTTACCAACTTAAAATCTTAAATAGTTATGATCCTATGAGTGCCAAGAATAACGCATCATTTTTAAATAAAAAGATAAGGATTAAATCTAGCATTATTTAGAGTAGGTAGGAGCATCATAATGAATGATTGAGAAAAGGCAGAACTGTTCCTCCTTTATCTGGCTTCTGTTTTCTCTACCAAGGAGAATGTATTTCAGACTTGGAAGGTTCAAACAACAATGACTAACAGAGAATTGTTTTTCAAGATCATTTGGAGAAAAAAAGGATGATAGACACCTTAATCCATTTAAGATATCATACCTAGGAGAGCTACAACAGCATTACTGAAAGAATTTGTGACTGTGATTGCTATCAATTTTGGTGATCTTTGAAAAATTATTGAGAATGGAAGAGATGCACAAGTATTGAGGCAGGCAAATATAGTTCTAATTTTCAAAAGGAGAGGAGAATTATTTCTTTATGCTGTCAGTATAGTTAGTGACGTTGACTTTGTTTCCTGAGAAAATTCTTGATTGCTTTACCAAAGGAATGGCTTCTGAACACTTAGTATGGCAAGTGGCATTCATGAAGAATTTGGCTTCATCAAGAGCAGGTCATATCAAACTGACCTCATTTCCATTTTTGTCAGAGTTACTAGACTGGGAGATCAAGGGAATGCCACAGACATAGGATACTTGAAATTTAGCAAGGCATTTGATGACAGGGTCTCTCATGATATGCTGGATGGAGATGGAGAGCTGTGAACTGGATAATAATCCAGTTAGCTGGATTTGGAACTGGTTGAATGACAGTTCCCAAAAAGTGGTCAATGAATTGGACCTTGAGGGAGGGAATTCTTAGTGGATGTCCCAGGAATTTGTTTTTGTCTTCTCCCACCCCATTCAAAATTTTTAGGATGATAATGTTTACTAAATTTATGAATTATGTAAAGCTAGTATAGACAACAAAACATAATAAAACAAAATAAAGATAGAAATGTTTTTAACAGACTAAAACAATGGTACTTAACTAAAAAGATGAATTTTAATTGGGATAAATGTGAAGTCCTACACTTAGGTTTAAAAAGACAACTATGCCTGTATATTACATGAGGGAGGATCATGGAAGACTCCTGTGAAATGAAGCTCCTATGAAAATGGAGATTATTTTTAATTGGCTATAAGCTCATTATGATTTAGTAATGTGTTATGGCAGCCTAAAAAGCTAATGTGAATATTAATAGAAAAATATCACCTAGAATAAGGGAGGTAATTATATCACAGCACTCTGTCCTGCTAACATCATATCTGAAGTATATTGCATATTTTTGAGTGCTCCTGTTTGAGAAGGACATTGATATACTAAAATGCTGATAGAGGAGAGCAACCGGACAATGACAGGTCTGAAAAATTTAGTATATGAGGAATAGTTGAAGGGACTGGGGGTGTTTAATATGGGGAAGAAAACTTAGGGGAGACATAAGAGCTGTCTTTGTCCACTATAAGGAGGAAGGATAAGATTTGTTTTACTTGATTTGTGCAGAAAACAGGACAAAGATCAATGGGTAGAAGTTTTAAAGATTAAAAATTGTTGTGCAGATGTAAAGAGAAACTGAAACAATTCACACCTTGTCTCCATCATTAGAATTCATTCTTCTGGCTGAGTGAATTAGAATACTGTTTAATCTTCCTATTGGCTTTACTGTGATAAGATCGGAGATGCAGAAATAGGCAATACTTTAGGACCTTGACAAAATACAATGATATGTCCCCTGCATGATTAGTGTATGAGATAGTGTGGATAACTGAAAATTACCATCTTGAGGTGTAATTGTTTCAGGTCTTTATTCAGAGAGATCCAGACTATCATCCATGTGGGTACATTGTGCTGGTACTGATTGTGATCTATTATCTCCCTCAATCTTTGCCGTTTTTTGCCTGTGTCCTTCTATGAAACCTCATGGAGGCAATTTTTAAACTCAAGCTTTAGATCATTTTACTTTTTTTGTTTATTAGGATCGCATTCTGCATGTGACTTATAAGTCTAGTAACAATGACCACTCCACTTCATATTTATCCTGGATTTTTTTCTTACAATTACTTTTATTTTCACCATTTCTTTCTATCTTAGAATCAATTCGAAGGCAGAAGAGCAGTAAGGACTAGGCAATGGAGGTTAGTTGACTTTCCCAGGGTCACATAGTTAGGAAGTGTCTGAGGCAAGATAAGAACCTAGGACTTCCCTTCTCTGGGTCAGGCTGTCAAACCATTTAGCCACCTAGCTGCCCCTAACATTGTCTTGTTTTAAACCTTGATGAAAAAACTTTATCAACTTATCTTAAGATCGCTATTGGAAACAGCTTGTTGGAGGGATCCTTCAAGGCTATATTTTCCAGACTTGTACCTAGGAGTATCCTGGTAAGTATTTAATACCAAGCTACTTAGGAAATAAAAGGTGCAGGACACACTTATAAATTTAATATACATTATTAATATTTTCTCCATCACTTTCTTAAGTCTAGATTATCAACAAAATTAAAAATCAAGCCCTAATTTGGAAGTGTTTGCTAATTTTCAAAGCATAGAGCCAAACCTAAATTTTAAATAATTTTTCTTTAGGACTCCTGAGTAGAAGGGTAAGGAGTCAAAGAGTATAAAAAAAATAGAGTCTAACCTTCTTTTAGGAGGTCAGAACGTCCCAGGATTAATCCTGATCCATATGAGCTAAAAGAGACCCTCAATCAAAATAGCTAAGGGCTTTGCAATTATCAACTTATTCAATCCTTATAGCAATCATGGGAGATGGACTGCTATTATAACCCCACTTAAACAGGGGTTAATTGGCTTGCCCAAGGTCACATAACTAGTGTCTTTTGAGGCAGAATTTGAACTTAGGTCTTCCTGACTCCAGATCCAGTGCTCTAGCCACAGTGCCACCTTGCTGCCTAGGAGAGTAAGGAAAATTAATGTTGAATTGTAATAATTTCTATATGAAACTTTTCTTAAACCTTGGGTTTCAAAGGTCAGTCAGCTTCTAAGATAGAGTGCCTAGTGCCCTCAGTTTCCTGGGCCCAATAATTTTTTTCTTATTTTTATGCTAGAAATATGTTACAGTACTGGAATTTACCTTGTATCTTCACAACTTAGATTTCCCAGAGCTTATAATGTTGTAAGATTCACAACCACATAGCATCACCAAAATATTTGTATTAAGATGATGTTATGCAGTGTGGCACAATCAAATGTAACAGACTTTTCTAATAGTAGTAATGCACTGATCCAGGACAATTCTGAGGGACTTATGAGAAAGAACACTATTCATATCCCGAGAGAGAACTGTGGGAGTAGAAAAGCAGAAGAAAAACTTTTAATTAATCACATGGTTTGATGGGTATATGATTGAGGTTTGGGCTTTAAAAGATGACTCTATTGCAAATATGAATAACATGGAAATAGGTTTTGAACAATCATACATTTATAATCCAGTGGAATTGCTTGTCAGCTATGGGAGGGGGGAAGGAAGAGGAGTGGGAAAAATCATGAATCATGTAACCATGGGAAAATGTTCTAAATAAATACATTAACAAAATATAAAAAAACAAAAATAAAAATCATATTTAAATGCTAAAAATGATATTATGGTTTTTAATTTTTTTTGGTAATGAGAAAATAATGAAAATAGTGAAAACATGTATCCTCTGTACCAGGGGTTCTTGATCTGAGCTTCATGATCTTGTTTACTAAAATATTTTCATAACTGTATTTCAATATAATTGGTCTCCTTTTTAATGCTATGCATTTTAAAACATTATTCTGAGAAGAAAATCACAGGTTTTGGGAGACTTCTAAGGGATTTGTGACTGGAAAAGGTGAAGAACTTCTGCTCTATTCCTTTCAGATGATGTGGTCCACTGTGGAAAATCACGTGTAAAAATTGCTTGTATTGACCATTCTCATAAAGATTTTATAGAAATAAGAAACCAGATATGGACAGGTAGTTACTGATGTCTTCTTGTTAGTCTTATTTATATAATAATACCATTAATTTTTCCCCTGTCCCCCTTCTTCATTTCTTTAACATACAACCATCTCATTTTTAATTTGGAATGTATTCCCCAGTACCTTCAAAGTTGTTACTTCAACATTTTTATTATTAAAATTGAGTAGGCACTTCATAAATGTTTACTGATTGACTATTAATGATCATATGATTCAGAGTTGCAATGAACCTTAGAGATCATTGAGTCTAATCCACTTTTTTACAAATGAAGCAGCTGAGTCCTTGAAAGCTTAAGTGACTTACCCAGAGTCATGCATAAAGGTAATAAATAGCAAAGGCAGGACTCAAATCCAAATTCTCAGTCTCTGTTTCCAGGTGCTACTCTAGTTAATGAAAACGATACTAATTTATATCACATTGTCTTACTTCTCTTACTTATTAATATCACATTAATCAATTAAATGAAAAGTTCATGCTTTTCTTGAGATTTCAGAGGTTAACACTGTTTTAAGTTCTCATGTTCTTCTGTAGTTAAAGATGGTTTAGGCCATTTGAGTGAATTTGTACTAGCTACGTAGTATGTTCTGGACCTTAAAATTATTACTGCTATTGATACTAAAATAATATTTTTAGTATAAAACTACTACTACTAAAATGATAAGTAGCACTGACATAATACTTCAAATTTTTTAAAGCACTTTATGTATTTTATCTCATTTTCTCCAACAACAATCTTGAAAGGTAGATGCTAGTGTTATCTCCAGTTTATGTATGAGGTAACTGAGGATGAGGAAGTAGTTTGCACAGGGTTATGCAACTAGGAAGCATCAAAGGCAGTTTTTGAACTCAGGTCTTTCTGACTACAGGGTTAGCATGTTCTTTATTTTGCCACCTGGCTGCCTCAATGTTTTAAATTAATACTAGACAAAATGACTTCCTGCCATTTTATTTTCCTCTTATAAAAGCAGAGGAAAATGTTTGTCTGAATCACCTTCTGGCAGGGAATATGACTGCCTTGTCATAAATTTAATCCTAAAATCAAAAGCTTAAGCAGCCTTCTCCCAAGTTCTTTTCTTGCTTTCAATAAAATAATGAATAAGAAGATTCTGTATTTCAGACCTCCTTCTAATTATTAAGAACACCAAAAGAATCACAGGACCTGCTCCTTTGGTCTCTTTCTTCTGTGGTAATTTACCTGCCTGAAATCTGGACCCCCACAGAGAAGAGTGTTTTTTGGACCTCATGCAAACACCAAAGGGAAAAATCTCAAGGTAAAGAGATACTCAGTTTGACCAAAGCAGACGCTGGGAGGTTGGACTCTTAACATTTCATATTTCACCTTGGTTACTACTGCTCTTAAAGTCATGGTCTCATGTCTGTTTCAGGAGGCAGCTAGGTGGCAAAGTAGATAGAGCTCTGGGTTTGGAGTCTAGAAGACTTGAGTTCAAATTTAGCCTCAGACACTTATTAGCTGTGAGAGCTTGGGCAAGTCACTTAGCATCTGTTTGCTCCACAGTTTCTTCATTTGTAAAAATGGGGATAATAGTAGGACCTATCTCCCAGGGTTATTGTAAGGATCAAATTAAACAAAAAGTAGAAAACATTTAGCACAGTGCATGGCAAATAATAGGTCCTTAATAAATGCTGGTTCTCTTTCTTTCTCTCTTCTCCCTTCTAATTAAGTTGAAACATTTCTTCTTTTATTGTTATCCTTTCAGAATACAAATTCTTTGAGGGCTGAAATAGTGTCTGATGTTCATATAGAAAGGTTTCATTGCCACCTTAAAATTCATTACTCGAGAAATGTGCTTTGAATTGTTTTTTTTCCAGTGATGGGGATGTAGTTGCACTGAGCCATCCATACTCTCTTCTTCTATTTCCCTTATGACCAAAGCATGTATTTTCAAGATCATTTCCCTGGATAATGTTATCATATTTGACTTTGAAGCAAAATGAAGATAACTGGCCCATTCAGAACTGGAAGTCAGCTGTTTGTATATAGTGAGATTGTCTTCCCTGTCAGAGTGGGATCTCCTGGAGGGCAGGAACTTTCTTTTGTCTTTTTCTTTGAATGCCCTGTACTTAGTTCAGTGCCTGGAATAGAGTAAGTACATATAAATATCTCCTAAACGACTACTATCATATGATTCAGAGTTGCAAGGAACCTTAGAGATCACTGAGCCTAACCCATTCATCTTACAAATGAAGCAACCGAGTCCCTGAAAGGTTGTGGTCACATAAAGGTAATAAAGTGTAGGACCCCAACCAAGATCTTTAGCATCTGTTTCCAGGTGCTACTTTAGCCAGCTTCATCATTGATTCACATTGGAAGTGATCTAAGAAATCATTGAGGTCCAATTCTAAGTAGTATCACAAGACGATAGATTTAGAGGAGGAAGGCACCTTGGAAATCATCTTGTCTAACCCCTTCATTATACCGATGAGGAAACTAAGTCCCAGACTGATTAAATGACTTCTCTAAGGTGTGTTGTGGTGGTGGTTATTGCTTTGCTATTTCAGTCATGACCCCAGCTCATTTTACAGATTGGGAAACTAAGGCAAACAGGGTTAAGTGACTTTCCCAGGGTCACAGAGCTAGAAAATGTCTGATGTGGGATTTGAACTCAGGAAAATGAGTCTTCCCAGTTTCAGGAATCTGACAGTCTCTCCACTGCTAGCTACCCCATAGGCTATGGTTACTTAGGTGGTAAGGGGATAGAGTTGGGATTTGAACTCAGATGGTCAAGCTTTTAATCCAGTTCTCTTACTATTGTTATCAGGATACTCAAAGCAGTTTCATGATTCACATAGGATCATAAGCGTAGTAATTCACAGAACTGGGATGTGGACCAGAGTCGCACGTCTTTGTATCCAAGGCTCTCTCCATCATAGGATGCCACTTCCAAACAACATATAGCTCTGCATATAGAAGGCACTCAACAACCATTGGACTGTCTGTGTAGCATCCAGCACAACGTTTGTCACACCACTTGCCCTTAACAAAAAAAGACTATAAATAAGTGAACTTATTGACATTGGAATGCAAGTGTGCTGTCGAAACACAAAGACCACAGCAGTGAGGTTATGGTAACAGTTTGGACAAGGAGCAACCTTCTGAAGGCCGGGTCACTGAATTGCTCGTGCTAGTGACTTCTCATCTGAGCTTAGCTGGGGAACAGGGACAGGTATATTTATTCAGTTACCTTTTCCCAGCTGGTGATTATGAAACATGTTTGTTGCCAGAGCACAGATTGTTCTCACAAACAATTAAACCCCTCTGCACTGAACTGCTCTTCAAAGTGTTGTCCATTTTGGAATATTCATGTTCATAGAGGCAAGGCCACATATTTGAAAATATCAACCCTTATAATTGGACAGAAAAGCCAGAAGAAACACACACACACACACAACCATGTTCTTAGACTGTGTCCACAGTCAGAGAGTTTAAAAGGATGCTCAATGCATTGATATGCTTAATATTTTATGATTCAGTTGTAGAGATAAGTTCCTTTCTTAAATTGTTTGAGAAATGTCTCAAATCTTGAATGGTAAAAATATCAACAAATAATTTATTATGAAAGAAGGGTGCAAGAAATTCCAAGATTCTTTCTCTCTCTCTCTTTTTTTTTAAGTTTGAAGGAAATTGGGACATAATGATTCCTCCCACCCCCAAGAACTGTTATAGTTAATTCCTGATGTGTAAACTCTCTCCACCAATAAGGATCAGCATATGCTCTGCTACTGAGTTGAGTTGTCTGGGAGACACTGAGAAGTTAAGTGACTTGCCCATACAGCTAACTATCAGAAGTGGGACTGGAACCCAGGTCTTCCTAACTCAGGTTCTCTGAGATTTTCTTTAATTTTTAAATCTCCGAAGTCAAAGGTCAAAGATAACATACACACACCTACACATGCATACACACACACACACACTAAGGATGTTCTATAGTTGATTTAAAAATATATTAATTTATTTAGAATATTTTTCCATGGTTAAATTATTCATGATTCACCCCTCAGCTTCCCTCCCTCCTCCTGGAGCTGACAGGTAACTCCACTGGGTTATACATGCATCATTGCTCAAAAACTGTTTCCATATTATTCATATCTGCAGGAGAGTGACCTTTTAATGCCCAAACCCTAATCATATCCCCATCGAACCATGAGATCAATCATGTGTTTTTCTTCTGTATTTCCGCTCCCACAGTTCTTTCTCTGAATGTGGATACCATTCTTTCTCATAAGTTCCTCTGGATTATCCTGGGTCATTGAATTGCTGCTAGTAGAAAAGCCTATTACATTCGATTGGGCCATAATGTACCAGTTACTGTGTTCAATGTTCTCCTGCTTATGCTGACTTTTTCTTATGCGTCGACTCAGAGAAATTATAGAACCTATATTTCTACTCTTCGGTCTTAGAAGATCCATGTAGACTCCAATGAAACACTTAGAGCAAGCTCACAAAAGACTGTGAGGTTTTTGAGAGTGGAGACTGTTTTTAAATTTTTTCTTTGCTTTTCTTTGTATCTTCAACCACTTAATGCAATGCCTGGCACATAGTGGGGGCTTAATAAGTGCTTGTTGCCTGATTGACAAGCACCAACTCGGATTATGGAAAGACTCTTGGTTGGATGAGGCATTCTGTATTATTTAATAGTAGCCAGATCTAGGAAATAGCTTTAAAATGACCAAATTTAAATCACAAAGTTCTGAAAAAGCAGTTTTCTTTAGAGGGTGTTGGATGAGTAGGTGGGAGGGGTGGGAGAATATGCCAAAGATCCGCAGTGGAAAGTGCTGAGAACATGTCTGAGGTCTACTAGTACTGAAAACTTTTTATATGCTGTAGAGGGCCCAGCCTCCTTTCCATACTGATTCTATACCATGACATCACACTTTTCCAGTCACAGGAAATCCAGTGTGCTGGTAACAGCATTTCTAGGAGATCCAAAGTAAACAAACCTGACCCTTCTTCCATCCTCCTGAGACTGAGGAGGTATGAAGGAAAAACTAATTAATCCACATCCTATTGTCAGCCCAGAAAAACTAAGGGAGACCCAGGAGAATGCACTTGTTGTTAGGAAGGAATGTTGGGGTGTATATGTCATATGCAAAGGATATCTCTCCAATGTCTAACATATACTCTTACAGGCACTGTATAAAAAGAACCCCTTTCATTTCCCTTCTTTTTAAACGAAAGATTAAAAATCGATCAGTCAAAAAATTAAGTACCTATTATGTGTCAATGGGTGAGCTCCTAGCAATACAATGACAAGAAGGAAATTATCTTTTATCCCAAGAAGTATATAGTCTATCAGGGGAGACACATGCATGTATGTTAGCATGTACAGAATATACAAAAAATATAAAAAAAGTAAAGGAGAGAGCAGTTGCTGTGCGTGTGTGTTTGTGGAGGGAGGTAACTGGAAAGATTTCAAATAGGAGGTGGTGCTAGAGCTGAATTTTGAAGGAAATTAAGGATTCTAAATGGCAGAGATGAGAATGAAATACATTCTAGGCAGGGAGAAGGTATGAAAAAAAGTGGAAGTAGACTGAGTATTCTATATTATTTGTTATTGTGCCTAATCAATAATTCAATCAGTTAAATGTAATTCATAGGGTCATAGAGTTAGATTTAGAACTAGAAGTGATCCCCTAATCATGAGTATATATACTCCAGTGCTCTAGTCTGGCCTGTTTGCTTTTTTCTCTCTACATTCTCTCTTGGTGACCTCATCAGCTCCTGTGGGTTTCATTATCATCTTTGTGCTGATGACTTTCAGATTTCTATTTCAGAATCTTGTCTTTCTCCTGAGTTCCCACATCACCACTGGACATTTCTAATTGGATATTCCCTAGACATCTGCAACTCAGTATATCCAAAACTAAACTCATAATCCTTCTTCTCATGTGTCCCTCACCCCTGCCCCCATTCTACCCCTCATTTGAATGTTCTTATTCTTCTTTTTTTTTAAACCCTTAATTTCGGTGTATTGGCTCATAGGTGGAAGAGTGGTAAGGGTGGGCAATGGGGGTCAAGTGACTTGCCCAGGGTCACACAGCTGGGAAGTGGCTGAGGCCGGGTTTGAACCTAGGACCTCCTGTCTCTAGGCCTGACTCTCACTCCACTGAGCTACCCAGCTGCCCCTGTTCTTATTCTTCTAATAGTGTCACCATCAAAGATCTTCCAGTCACTCAGCTTAACAAACTAAATCATCTTTGAATCCTCTCATGTGACTCAAATCCAATTAAATGCCAAATTTTATCCTGTCTACCTCTGAATTGTCCTCTTATTTCCACTAACCACCACCATTTCCACTCATGCCTTAATGGCATTTTGTTTGAATTATTACAATAGCTTTTTTTTACCCCCCACCTTCTTACCTTTTGTTTTAGAATCAAAACTGTATTTTGATTCCAAGACAGAAGAGAGGAAAGGGCTAGGTAATTGAGGTTAAGTGACTTGCCCAGGTTCACATAGTTAGAAACTGTCTGAGGGCAGATTTGAACCCAGAATCTCTCATCTCTGGGCCTGGCTTTCTATCTACTGAGCCACATAGCTGCCCTTTCAATAGCCTTCTGGTTAATCTCCCTGACTCCTATCTCTCCCCTCTTCAATCCAATTTAGTCCAATTATCAAACTGGTTTTCTTAAATGCAAATCTGATAATTTCTTACTTGGTAAATTCCAGTGACTCCTCATGGCCTCTAACCATCAAATATAAACACTTCTGCTGGCATTTAAAGTCATTTACAACCAGGACCCAGCTAACCTTTCCAGCCTCATCAAGCATTTTTCTCCTTCACTCACATTGTCTGACCAAACTGACTTCCCGGGTTTTTCTCATTTATGGTATTCTCTCTTCTACTTCCAGGTCTTTACACTGGATTCTCTGTCATTCCACCCTCACCCCCACACTCAAGTTTGGAAGGTACTGTCCTCTTAGCAGAAGAGTGGTGATGGCTGGTGTTGTGAGGAAGATTAGTTAGTAATTAAGTATTAAGGATGTACCTAGCAGGAAGGAGCTGGAGCATTCCAAGATAGAATGAAGGAGCAGGAAGGAGTGGCTTGTGCCCTGAGAGAGACTCCATTAGGGGTTGGCACAAACTGTTGTTAGCCCTGGGCGATCTCAGAGTAAAGCACACCCTGCATCCTGATGTTCCCCGGGATCCTGAGTGGTGGCATCTAGCAAAGAGGACGAGAACAACAGAGCAGCACCAAGGAAAGAGGAGAAGTTTGAGATCTGGTGGACAGCATCTCAAGCACGCTCTCTCTTCTTGGACCACCTAAGCTTTTGGCATCCTGATCATCTGCGGATTACTGTGAGAAACCCTCAAAGTCACCCACAGGCCCTTAGCTGTGCTGGTCAAACCCTGGCTGGAACCAGGTTTGATGCAGCCTCCCAAAGACTCCATTACTGCTCCTTTGGGCTCTGCTTGCTAGATCACTAAGATTAGAGTAGAGAAGTCCTCCCCTTGCCCTGTGGTTTTGTCATTAGATTTTAAGTATAGAAATCCCTTTCCCACCTTTTAGTTAAACATAATTAAACCAGTTAAACCCTTTTACCTTGCCTGCTTGTTTCTAGACTCTGGCCTAGTGGTGAGCTGGAGACAGTTGGCCAACAGTCATTTTTGTCAGTTAGGAGAAGCTTAGCTGTGTGCTCCAGGTCTCCTTATCCTGGTCCTGTCTCTCCTTCAACCCAGTGTGTGTACCCACAATCATTAGATTTATTGTAACATCCCTGGTGCCCTCCATTATCTTTTCCTCTCTGGGCAGTGGGGGTTAAGCGACTTGCCCAGAGTCACCCAGCTAGGAAGTATCTTAAGTCGGATTTGAACCCAGGACCTCCAATCTTCAGTTCTCACTCTCTGTCCACTGAGCCACCTAGCTGCCAGTGTGTGGCACAGGCACACAACACACATATATAATATACCGATATTTGTTTTCTCACCTGTCTAGACGGAAGCTCCTCAAGGATGATTTCACTTTTGCTCATGTTCCTGATGCCTAGAATAGTGCCTGGCACTATTACAACAGATGTTTAATAAATGCTTATTGATTGATTGATTACAGATGAAGAAATCAGAGCACATAGAGGTAAAGTTTGACAAATATTTATTAGTGATTATTAAGTGTCTGGCAAGGCACTGAGCTAGAAGAGACACCAAAATAAAAAGGAAGCAAGTTCTGCCCCCAAGAAGCTCAGAATTTAGAATTGTCCTTTTAGGTAAAAGTTAGCAGAAGAAATAATGGTGATTATTGTATACAGCTAGTTCACATAATAGATGAATGGTTTAAATGAATGAAAAATCATTTATTAAGCACTTACTTTGTGTCAAGTATAGTTCTAAGAGCTGGGGATACAATGACAAAAGTCAGTCCTTGACTTCAAGGAACTGATAGCTTACAAGGAGGCGATAACATGCATGGATGGCAGCTAGGTGGTACAGTAGATAGAGTACTGGGCCTGGAGTCAGAAAGACCTGAGTTCAAATCTGACCTCAGACACTAACTAGGTGACCCTAGCTAGGAAAGTCATTTAGTCCTGTTTGTCTTGGTTTCCTCATCTATTAAATGAGCTAGAGAAGGAAAGGACAAACTGCTCCAGTAACCTTGCTAAGAAAACACCAAATGGGGTTACAAAGAGACAGACATGACTGAAACAACTAATAACAATAACAATATGTATGGTGGAGTGGTCACCAGGGAAGGGTTATTAAAATCTTAAGGATGGTGGACAGAACAATAGAGAAAGTAGTGGCACAGCAGCTGGAGTGGTTCCCACAGTAGAATGGATAGCTTACTCTGCTTGGAGTCATGAAGTCCTGGGTTTGAACTCTGCCTCTGATCCCAGCAATGTGATGGAAGGAAATTATTTTCCGTCTCTGAATTTCAATTTCTTTTTCTACAACACAGAGATGATCCTACCTTTAATATTACAGATTGTCATGAGGTTGAAGTGAGATAATTTAAATAACATGCTTGCAAATTTTAACATGAAATAGAAATCTCATTTATTTTTCTTCTCTCTTTTTTCTCATAAAGGACAGCTCTCTGGGAGAGGAAGAGGAAGAAATATATAGGGAAATAAAGGTGCTATTAAAGCAAAACACAAACAAAATTTTAAATGAAAAAAGAAGTGTCAATTATTTTCTCTCTCAAAAGCAATTGCTTGGGGGCAACAAGGTGGGTCAGTGGATAGAGTGACAGGTCTGGAGACAGGAGGTCCCAGGTTCAAATGTGACCTCACACACTTCCTAGCTGTGTGACCCAGAGAAAGTCACTTAATCTCCTTTGCCTAGCTCTTACTGCTTTTTTTCTGCTTTGGAAACAATTCTTAATACTGATTCTAAGATGGAAAGTAAAGGTTAAAAAAAAGGCAACAGCTTGGCTGAAATTATCTACTCTTTACTGTATTTTGTCTGAGTCAATAGCCTATTTTAAACCATTTCAAATAAAGAATAATTGGTTCTGCATTTTTTTCTCAAACTGGTTTCCTATTGATTTCGTGGGTGTGTTGGATGAAGTGGCTCCATTCTTTCTTTTCTGGTGGAAACACAGTACAAAATTGTCTGGTCACAAGAAAATGCTGCATCCAAATCTAACAGCTGGTGGGGAGGTAGAGCTAAAGAAATATTTACAGAGCTCTGCAAGCTTCAGAGTCATGTGTGTTTAGTGATCTTGCACATAGTGAAAGAATTTAATATAATTTCTCATGTAACATATAATGGTATATCATTATATACGGAATTATATTTAGTGATCTTGCCTATAGTATAAGAATTAAATGCAATTTCTGATTGGTAAATATTTTTTCAATTTTTTTCCTTTAGGATAATAGCATCATAGATTTAGAGTTGGAAGGGAACTTACAGGCAGAGTGTGCTAGTAAATGTTTAGCAATGGGATTTATGGGGGAAAACGACATACTTTTCAGTTTAATCTGAATTTTTAACATTTTCTCCAGCTTCTTTATTAAGTCTATACAATCAATAAAACAATAAATCAAGCCCCAATTTGTGGTGTTTTTTGACTTCTAAAGTGTAAATGCTGCCACTGAAAACTTAGTTGGACTTTGAGCACACAGAGAGAGAGAGACAGACAGACAGACACAGACACAGAGAGACAGAGACAGGAAGAGAGGGAAGATTTGAGCTGGCTGCAGTGAGGTACATCTATTCAAATTCACTTATTTAATAGATAAGGAAACTGAGACCCAATGACAAGCCTTTAGGACACATAGGTAAGTAGCAAAGCCAAGAGTGGACCCTAAGTCTATCATTCTCAAAGTCTTGCTCTTTCCATTGCAACATATGTTTTCCTGATTAGATATGATGCTGATGATGATAGCAGCTAATATTTTTAAGGCACTCTAAAGTTTGCAAAGGGCTTTATGTCTGTTATAATATTAACTGTTAACATCTATATAGTGCTTACTGTGTGCCAAAGCAATGTGCTAAGGGCTTTAGAATTATTATCTCATTTTATTCTCACAATGACCCCAGGAGATAGGTACTATTATTATCCCACTTTTACATATAAGAAAACTGAAGCAAACAGAAGTGAAGTGACATGCCCCAGGGTCACACAACTACTACATCTCAGGTTGGATTGAAACTTAGGTTTTCTTGACTCTAGCCCCCATACTCTATCTCTGGGCCATCTAGCTTCCCTTGGGGGCTTCTCTCCTTTGGGTAGAATAAGTGAATAATAGCATGGTTGACTGAAATGTGGTTCTTTACCTGGAGGCACTTGTTTCCTCTCTATGTCCAGATCTACTTTCCCTCTCTTCACTCATTGTCCTTGCTTTAGCATCCAATCACATCCTCTCCTCCAGTTTCTGTTGCAAAGTATAGGAATCCAAACCTCCTCTTTTTTTCAGTCAATTTGGCAGGAGAAGTAGCTCTGGGTGTTACCTTCCCCCTCCCTTTCTCTCTGTTTGGTTTCTTTGCTCTTCTCTACACATGGTCTCTTTCTTTAAAGTTCAAAGTCATAGTAGGGGGTGGAGTAGATTTCAGTGCCTGTGATCTGTCCAACTGTAAGACCTCCAATTCTTGCTGACTTCTGGAAGACTTGCTACATATGAAATAAACATTTCATCTTTTCAAGATTAAATAAATGAGATTATGAACACACTCACAAATGATCATATGTCTAGAACAGAACTCATTTATCTTTCCTTCTAAACCCAATCTTCTTGCCAACTTCCTCTTTTCTATCCTATATGCCAACATCCTTCCACCCTGGTTTATAACATGTAAGTCATCCTCTACTTTTCCCTCTTATTCATTTTCCATATTCAATCATTCACTAAATCTTGCTGATTCTACTTAATCTTGAAGCTACCTCTTCCCTCTACACACACTGCAACCACCCCAGTCCAGACCCTTATCAACTCTCACTTGGATTATAGCTATAAAATTCCTACATACCTGGTCTCCATGAACTGGTATTCTTAGGATGTGACCTACATCAGATCTTTTCACTCCTTTGTTTAGTGTACAAAAGCATTCATAGCCTAGCCCCGGTTCCACTTTTCCAGCCTTTTTTCTATTTATACCATTCTTCATACTCTTTGATCCAGTGATACAGGCTTCCCTGTTCCTCGAAAAAGATAGTCCATTTCTTAGCTTTGGGCATTTTCTGACTGTTCCTCATACCTGGAAGGTTTTCTTTTCTCATCTCCATTTCCCCACCCCCCAACCCTCTCTCTCTAGTTTCCTTTAAGTTCCAGTTAAAATGCCATAGTGAAAAATTTATTGGAAAAATATATTTTTGATGAAGAAATTAAAAATGCTGAGGGATTATAGGCTACTCAGTAATTATATGCCTATACATCATACTTTATTTTGTATTATTGACTTTTTTTAGTCAATGTCACTATGTAGTACTCCTCAGCCCCCTCACTTCATCAATCGTACTATACCTCTAACAAAGAAAAGCCATTATTAAGTAGAGGAGAATAAATACATTTTACCTCAATAGTGTGTGATGCTAAACATTTAAAAAAACCCTCTTACTTTTTGCCTTAGAATCAATATTGGTTTGAAGGCAGAAGAGCAGTAAGGACTAGGCAATTGTGGTTAGGTGACTTGTACAGGATCAGACAGCTAGGAAGTGTTCGAGGCCACATTTAAATCTAGGACCTGACCCTCTATCCGCTGAGCAACTGGTTAACAACTGATTCTTAGAAAAAATAAGACATAAGTCACAACTTAAGTTTATTCTGAATTAACATCTTGTCTCTATAGAGTGGAGGAAAATGTGTTCACCATCAGTCTTCCAGAACAAAAATTTATCATTATTCTTCATCATGTTACTTTCTTCAAGTAAAGAGTGAGAAGGCATTGGTCATGGCAAACATTAAATTGCACACAAAAATGAAAATGTCTAAAAAGTCTTCTCCTTGCTCATGATCTCTTGGCCTTCCAACTCTCCCCTTGATTTATTCCTCTTAAAAATATTCTTTGCCTTCACTATAATCTCCAAGTAGTCTGTCTTAGTGTTGATTGGATCTTTTACAAATTCATGTTAACCTCACATGGATCCTCACTGATGCCCAACAAACCTCTTATTTCCTGATTCACCCAGTTATGTTTTCCTAGGTGACAGCTCAAAAGCTTCAACCTTTTTTTTTCAGGTCCTACAGCAACACCATGGCTCTTCTCTCAATAGATGACTTCACCTCCAACTGGACTAAGAAAACTGAGGCCACACATGATGAGCTTCCTCACCTTTTTTTTTTTTACCCCATCCTTGATTCAACCTGCCATCAAGGTCTAAACTCATCCTATCTTCCTTTACTCAAGTGTCTGAAAAGAAAGAGGCCTTTCTCCTCAAGTTTAACCTTTCTACATAGGTACTCGTTTCCATAAATAGATTGCCTTGCCAATCATCCCTTTCTCTTATCTGTTCCATATAGTTGCTAGTTCCTTTCCCAAAAATTATCTTGCATCTATTTGTATCTATTATATACAATATATTCAGTATTAGGTAACATTATATACTATATTTAATATTATATATGGGTACAAAATAGATGCAAAATTAAAATATATATATATATATATATAAACATACATATGTGGAGGGATATATGCATATATGTTTATTCACATACTCATCTTCCTCACCACCCTTGCTAAACTTTAAGTTATATTTTCATTTCTACCTTTGTATTGCCAGCACCTAACACAATGCCTGGGAGGAGTTTAATAAATTTCAATGTTCAATTGATTCACTTTTCCCCTATCTTATTTTGTTTAACTTTTTTTATGACTTTGAACTTTTATTTTTTAGAAAAACTTTTCCATGGTTACATGATTCATGTTCTTACTCTCCCCTCCAACTCATAACCCACCATTGTTCCCCCCACCCCATAGCCCATGTGCATTTCCACTGGTCTTAACATGTGTCATCAATCTAGATTTATTTCCATATTATTGATAATTGCACTGGGGTGGTCATTTAGAGTTTACATCCCAATGTGAACCCATGTGTTCAAGCACTTGTTTTTCTTATGGGTTTCCACTACTGTAGTTCTTCCTCTGGGTGTGGATAGCATTCTTTTCCTTAAGTCCCTCAGAATTGTCCTGGGTCATAGCATTGCTGCTAGTACAAAAGTCCATTACTTTTGATTTTACCACAGTCTTTGTGTACAATGTTCTAGCTCTGCTCCTTTCACTGCATTAGTTCCTGGAGGCCATTCCAGTTCACATGGAATTCCTCCAGTTTATTATTCCTTTGAGCACAGTAGTATTCCGTCACCAGCATATACCACAATTTGTTCAGCCATTCCCCAATTGAAGGGTATACCCTCATTTTCCAGTTTTTTGCTACCACAAAGAGAGTGTCTACAAATATTTTTGTACAAGTCTTTTTCCCTATGATCTTTTTGGGGTACAAACCTAGCAATGGTATGGCTGGATCAAAGGGCAGGCAGTCTTTTATCACTCTTTGGGTATAGTTCCAAATTGCCATCCAGAATGGTTGGATGAGTTCACAACTCCACCAGCAATGCATTAATGTCCCAATTTTGACACATCCCCTCCAACATTTATTACTCTCCCCTGCTGACATTTTAGCCAATCTTCTAGGTGTAAGGTGGTACCTCAGAGTTGTTTTGATTTGCATTTCTCTAATTATTAGAGATTTAGAGCACTTTCTCGTGTACTTATTAATAGTTTTGATTTCTTTATCTGAAAATTGCCTATTCATGCCACTTGTCCACTTATCAATTGGGGAATGACTTGATTTTTTATAAAATTGATTTAGCTCCTTGTATATTTGAGTAATTAGACCTCTGTCAGAGTTTTTTGTTATAAAGGTTTTTCCCCAGTTTGTTGTTTCCCTTCTGAATTTGGTTGCATTGTTTTTGTTTGTACAAACCTTTTTTAGTTTAATGTAATCTAAATTATTTATTTGTAATTATTATTTATGTAATTATTATTATTTATGTAATTTTTTCTAACTCTTGCTTGGTTTTAAAATCTTTCCTTTCCCAGAGATCTGACAAGTATACTATTCTGTGTTCACTTAACTTATTTATAGTTTCCCTCTTTATATTCAGGTTATTCACCCATTCTGAATTTATCTTGGTGTAGGGTGTGAGATGTTGATCTAAACCTAATCTCTCCCATATTGTTTTCCAAATTTCCCAGCAGTTTTTGTCAAATAGTGGATTCATGTCCCAAAAGTTGGGCTCTTTGGGTTTATCATACACTGTCTTGCTGATGTCATTTACCCCAAGTCTATTCCACTGATCCTCCCCTCTGTCTCTTAGCCAGTACCATATTGTTTTGATGACTGCTGCTTTATAGTATAGTTTAATATCTGGTGCTGCTAGGCCCCCTTCCTTCACATTTTTTTTTTCATTATTTCCCTTGATATTCTTGATCATTTGTTATTCCAAATGAAATTTGTTATAGTTTTTTTCTAATTCAGTAAAGAAGTTTTTTGGTAGTTTGATAGGTATGACACTAAATAGGTAAATTAATTTGGGTAGAATGTTCATTTTTATTATGTTAGCTCGTCCTACCCATGAACAATCAATGGCTTTCCAATTGTTTAGATCCAGTTTTATTTGTTTGAAAGTGTTTTGTTGTTGTTTTCATATAATTGCTGTGTTTGTTTTGGTAGATAGATTCCTAAGTATTTTATATTGTCTAGGGTGATTTCAAATGGTATTTCTCTTTCTTTATCTTGCTGCTGAGATGTGTTGGAAATATATAGAAATGCTGATGATTTATGTGCATTTATTTTATATCCTGCCACTTTGCTAAAGTTGTTGATTATTTCCACTAGCTTTTTAGTTTACTCTAGGATTTTTTAAGTAGACCATCATATCATCTGCAAAGAGTTATTGCTTGGTCTCCTCATTGCCTATTTTAATATTTTCAATTTCTTTTTTTTTTAATTTTCTTTTTTCAATTTACTTGCTTGACTCCTGATCTTATTGGGAAGATTCTTAATTCATCCCCATTGCATATAATGCTTGTTGATAGATTTAGATATATACTGTTTATTATTTTTAGGAAAGGTCCTTCAATTCCTATACTTTCTAGTGTTTTCAATATGAATGAATATTGCATTTTGTCAAAGACATTTTTTGCATCTATTGTGATAAACATGTGATTTTTGTTGGTTTGCTTGTTGATATGGTCAATTATGTGAATGGTTTTCCTAACGTTGAACTATTCTTGCATTCCTGGTATAAATTCCACCTGATCATGATGGATAACCCTCAGGATCACTTTCTGGAGTCTTTTTGCATCTATGTTTATTGAGGAGATTGGTCTATAGTTTTCTTTCTCAGTTTTTGTTATGCCTGGCTTTTGAATCAGTACCATATTAGCGTAATAAAAGGAATTTGGTAGAAGTCCTTCTTTGCTTATTATGTCAAATAATTTGTGTAGTATTGGGATTATTTATTCTTTGAATGTTTGATAGAATTCACTTGTGAATCCATCAGGCCCTGGTAATTTATTTTAGGGAGTTTTGGATGGCTTGTTCAATTTCTTTTTCTGATATGGGATTATTTAAGTATTCTATTTATTCTGCTATTAATCTAGGCAATTTGTATTTTTGTAAATATTCATCCATATGTCCTAGATTGCTATATTTATTGCCATATAGTTGGGCAAAATAGTTTTTAATGATTGCCTTAATTTCCTCTTCATTGGAGGTGAGGTCTCACTTTTCATCTTTGATACTGTTAATTTGGTTTTCTTCTTTCCTTTTTTTTTTAATTACATTCACCAGTACTTTGTCTATTTTATCTGTTTTTTTCAAAGTACCAGCTTCTAGTCTTATTTGTTAATTCAATAGTTCTTTTACTTTTGATTTCATTAATTTCTCCGTTGATTTTTAGTATTTCCAATTTAATTTTCATCTGGGGATTTTTAATTTGTTCAGTTTCTAGTTTTTTAAGTTGCATACCAAATTTATTGTCCTTTGCCCTTCCTAATTATTTAATATTTGTACTCAATTGTATAAATTTCCTCCTTAGTACTGCTTTGGCTGCATCTCATAGGTTTTGGTGAGAAGTCTCATTGTTATCATTCTCTTCAATGAAATTATTAATTGTTTCTATGACTTATTCTTTCACTTATTTTGGAGAATGATATTATTTAATTTCTAATTAGTTTTTGGTTTTCCTCTCCATGTATCCTTGCTAATAACTATTTTTATTGCATTATCATCTGATAGGGTTGCATTTATTATTTCTGCTTTTTTTGCATTTGTTTGCCATGTTTTTATGCCCTAGTACATGGTCAATCTTTGTGAATGTTCCATGTGCTGCTGAAAAGAAGGTTCATTCCTTTTTATCCCTATTTATTTTTCTCCATATATCAATTAACTCTAATTTTTCTAAGATTTCATTTACTTCTCTTATCTCTTTCTTATTTACTTTTTGTTTCGATTTGTCTAGGTCTGATAGGGGAAGGTTCAGGTTTCCTACTAGTATAGTTTTATTATATTTCCTCCTTGAGCTCTGCTAGTTTCTCCTTTAGAAATTTAGATGCTATACCATCTGGTACATACATGTTGAGTACTGCTATTTCTTCATTGTTTATACTGTCTTTTATTAGGATATAATTACCTTCCCTATCTCTTTTAACCACATCTATTTTTACTTTGGATTTGTCAGAAATCATGATTGCAACTCCTGCTTTATTTTTCTTAGTTGAAGCCCAATAGATTTTGTTCCAGCCTTTTATTTTTACTCTATATATGTGTACCTATTTCATGTGTGTTTCTTGTAGACACCATATGGTGGGATTTTGGTTTCTAATCCATTCTGCTATTTGCATCTGTTTTATGGGCAAATTCATCCCATTCACATTCAGAGTTATAATTATCAACTGTGTATTCCCAGACATTTTGATTCCCTCTCCTTGTCCTGCCTTTTCTTATTTCACTATTTCCTTCTATAGCAGTGTATTGTTTTTTTTTTAATTTTTTTTTAAACCCTTGTACTTTGGTGTATTGTCTCATAGGTGGAAGATTGGTAAGGGTGGGCAAAGGGGGTCAAGTGACTTGCCCAGGGTCACACAGCTGGGAAGTGGCTGAGGCCGGGTTTGAACCTAGGACCTCCTGTCTCTAGGCCTGACTCTCACTCCACTGAGCTACCCAGCTGCCCCAAGTGTATTGTTTTTAATCAATTCTCCTAATCCCCTCCCTTATTGTACTTCGTCCCCCCCTTCTAATTCCTCTCTCATTGTTCTTCAGGATCTTTTTAAACTAGGCCTCCCCCTTCCCTCCCTAGTATTGTTTCCCTCCCAACCAGTCCATTTGTTACCCTTCTACTTTTCTATAGGTTGCAAATCAATTCTCCATCTCAGTGAATCTGATTGTTCTTCCCTCTTTAAGTTAATTTCAATGCACTTAAGAATTAAGTATTTCCTTTCTCCAATCTCTTTATCCTTCCACTGTATTGGTCTTCTCCCCTGCTTACCCCATGCACTTCTTCATGAAATATAAATTCACTCCATTTTGTCTGTTTTCCCATTTCTCTTAATATTATTTCCTTTTTTACCTCTAGTTTTACACACATACACACACACATACACACACACACACACACACATGCACACATCTTGACATTTCATCCTATACAGTTTGTCCCTTTCCCTCTAAGTATACTTCTTCTAGCTATCCTGTTGATAATAACAAATTTTAAGATTTACCAATATCTTCTTTTCTTAAAGGGATCTAAGTCAGTCGAACTTATTGGTTCCCTTAAAGAAAAGGTTTCCTTCCCCCCTCCCCCCCATCTCTTAATTACCTTATGCTGATTCTCTTGAGTTCTTTGTTTGGGCAGCAAACTCTCTGTTTAAGTCTGTTTTTTTCTTCATGAATGCTTGGAAGTCTTCAATTTTATTGAATGACCATACTTTCCCCTGTAAAAATATAGTCAATTTTTTCTGGATGGTTAATTCTTGGTTGTTGACCCAGCTCTCTTGCTTTCCAGAATATTATATTCAATGCCTTCTGGTCCTTCAATGTAGATGCATCCAGATCCTGTGTTAGCCTAACTGTGGTTCCTTGGTATCTGAATGACTTCTTCTTAATAGCTTGTAATATTTTTTCCTTGGTCTGGTAGTTTTTGAATTTGGCTATAATATTCCTGGAAGTTGTCAGTTTGAGATTAAATGTAGAAGGTGATCTGTGGATTCTTTCAGTTTACACTTTTCTCCCTTGTTCGAGAATGTCAGGACAATTTTCTCGAATAATCTCCTGTAGGATGATGTCCAGGCTTTTCTTTTGTCATGATGTTCCAGTAGACCGATAATTCTTAAATTGTCTCTTTGAGATCTGTTTTCTAGATCTGTGGTTGTGTCAATGAGGTGTTTCATATTTTCCTCAAAATTTTCATTTTTTAAATTTTGTTTTATATATTCTTGCTGCCTTGTGAAGTCATTTGCTTCCAGTTGTTGAATTCTAATTTTTAAAGACTGAATTTCATCCCTGGCTTTTTGGTTATCCTTCTCCTTCTGGTCTGATTTTCTTTATCTTTCACCTTCTTTGCTTAATTTTTCAGCTGGTCAATTTGGGCTTTTAAGACATTATTTTCTTGTTTTACATCATCCTTTTCCCAATTTTCTTCAGCCTCTGTTGATTGTTTTCTGAGTTCTTGAGTTATTTGAATTTTGAGTTCTTGAGTCAATTGAATTTTAAATTCTTCCAAAGCCTGTGTCCTTTCACTGAAGTTTCTATGTTTTTCTTGGTGTTCCTTTATTTTCTTCTGATCTATTTATTCTTCGTTCAATTTCTGGATAGAAGTTAATGATTGTGGTTTCTTTTTTCTTTTTCTGTTGTTTACTCATATTTTTTCCTTTTTTTTCCTCCCCTGTAATTGGCTGTAATCTTGGTCCTCTGATCATTTTTTTAACCTGTGGGTTTGGGCTATTCAGTCCTGGGAGGGCTTCTTCTCTGTTTTGTTGATTAATTAGGTTAGTGGGACCTGAGGCCAGATTTTCCCCCGCTGGTGGTAAAAGCTAAAGAAGTAAAATTTTGGCTACTTTCACTGTAGTCTGTGGAAGAGGGTTGTTGGAGCTTCCATGGCCTCTGAAGACTTCCTGTCTGGGGTATTGATAGGATTAAGCCAGGTGGGGTTTATTTTGCACAGTTCCAAGTGCCCTGAGGTAAAAATCTCTAGAGATGGGAGGGGGGGCAGCTCAAGATGGAGTGTATGTTCACCCTCTGTGGGTTTCTCTTCGGCAGTCTCCCTGCTGTCTGTGATCAGAATCTTGAGTTTGGCACAGCTGTGCCAGGGAGGCACTCTCTGAGACTAGTGCCCCAGCCCACCCAGAGATTCCAGGATCCACTGGAGACTCAGCACATTAGGTGGAGGAGGGGATGGGATCTCCCTCCTTTCTTTCCCCTTCCACCCAACAATTCCATGAATTCAGGATTTTTTTTTCTCTTTTTTTTCTGCGTACCTTTTAAGTTGGGTTCAGCTGAAGAATTCCCCAGCTCTGTTCTGTTGTCAGAGTTGGTTTTCTGTTCCCTCAATAACAGTGTCCTGAAAGAAGAGATAGTAAGAGTAAGTAATCAACCCATTTAAATTAGCCAAAGATAGAATAAGATATCTAGTAGTATGTCTTCCAAAACAAATCCAGAAACTATATCAACATAATTATAAAATACTATGTAAATAAAATCAGATTTAAATAATTGGAGAAGTATTGATTGTTCATGGGGGCAAAACCAATTTCACTAAAATGACAATCATTCCTAAACTAACCTACTTATTTAATGTCATTACAATTAAATTACCAAAACTTTAACTTGGTAAACTAGAAAAAATAACAACATTTATTTGGAAAAACAAAAGATCAAGAATATCAAAGGAAATTTTAAAAATGTTAATGAAGGCGGTCTAGCAGTACTAGATTTCAAACTGTATTATAAAATGGCAATCATCAAAACTATCTCTGTGATATTGTCTAAGAAATAGAAAATTAGATCATTGGAAAAGGAATAGACATATAAGGAACAAAGCTAAATTTCCAAGTTTTTGGAACAAGCATTCACTATTTGGTAAAAATTGTTGGGAAATCTGCAAGGCAGTTTGGCAGGAATTCGATACAGACCAATGTCTTAAACCAGTGCTTGGCAAACTTTTTGAAGAGGAGACCAAAGGAAAAGAAATGCTAATCTGTCAGACTGTTTTTAAGGCAACTCTTTCGAAGTTTCATTGTATTGTATCCTACTCATTGTATTCGTCAGATTAGGAATAATGTCACAGAGGATAGACATTTCAGGGGAACACATCTGGCCCCCAGGCTGTAGTTTGCCCATCACTGTCTTAAACCATTCACCAAAAATAAAAATGTATACATGACCTAGGGTCAAACAGAGATATAAACAAATTAGAAGAACAGGGAACATATTAACTATCAGATTTGTGGATAGAAGAATTTATGACTGATTAAGGGATAGAGAGCATTGTTAAATGTAAAATGGATAATTTTAAATACATAAAATCGAAGAGTCTTTTTTTTATTTATTTATTTATTTATTTATTTATCTTTCTATCTATCTATCTATCTATCTATCTATTTANCTTTATTTCATCCAATAATTTTTCTCTACTGTAACTTACATGTCTCTTGTTTGACAACATGATGAACATGGAAATATGTATTATATATGATAATATATGTATAACATATATATAATATTACCTGCCTTTTTGGGCAGAGGGAATTGGTGGAAGGGGGAAAAAGAATGAGACAAAGATTTTTGGATATGGATGCTGTGAGAATCTGTTTCTCTTGGATAAACATATTTATTATAACTTATTACATGTAACAAGCCTCATTTATTATATTATAGTTACACACATTTTGTTTTATATGAGAATAAAATGCTATATAAAATAAATTATTAACTATTTCTTTAATATAATATAAAATATAAGCTAATATATTAAGTATAATATATCACATATTATGTATTATATAAAATAATATATTGCATTATATATAATATAAAATAAATATTCATTTAATATAATATTAATATAATATAGTATAAATTTCTTTGATATAAAAATCAATATTAATATTTAATATAAACTTTAACATAAACACATTTTTCAACTTTAATAATTTGCTAGATTTGAGGTGAAACCTCACACTTGATTTTAATTGTATCTCTTGGTGACTTGGTGACTTCAATTCTTCTTTTGAGAAATATTTGTTTACATCCTTTGATTATTTATCTTTTAAGAATTTTTTTTCTTTTAAGAATTTTTATACTTACTCAAATATGTATCTATGTTCACATATATTTATTATTATCCTATTATTTTTATAAGAGATGTTTAATAAAAATATTTTTTCCTTTTCAGCCATGACTCTTCTTATCCTGCATTAATCTTTAAGAAAAAAATGTTTTCAATTTTCTCTGATCACAATTAGCTATTTTGATTTTTGTAAATGACCATCTCTTGCTTGGCTAACAATGTATCTTTTACTTAGATGAAAATGACATATGATTTATTCCTTCTTAGTCTTTATGATATTATATATACATATTACTCAAATCATAATATTTATAATATTTAATGTGAATTTGTTGTTCAGAAATGTGTCAGCATTTTCCATATTGCTCTGTTGTTCTTATCATATAGAGAGCTCTCTCTTAGGTACTTTATATTTTGAGATTTCATAACAATGAGTTATTGACCAATTGTCCTGGAATATAAAATCCCTTCAAGTAGTGATTATTTCATCTGTTATAGCTGTCTCTCTTGTATCTAATTTCTGGCTCTAAGTATAAACTCAATTCACTGAAAAAGTCATTTGTGATGCTTCCTTTGCTAATCTGTTCCACTGAACTTCTCTTCTATTTTTTAATCAGTAGCAAAAGATTGAAAATATTTATTTTTATGAGCATTTATTATTTCACCCCCCTCCACTTAAAGTGCTAAAATGCTATGTTCAGTTACCTTAACTTGTACCTAGATGCATAACTTTTTTATTTATTTAAGTAGTACTTCATTAATCACTCCTCATAACAAGATTTTGAAGTAGATTTTATAATTCCAATTCCACAAATGAAGAAACTGAATTTGAGAGAGGTTGTGACTTGTTCATAGTCTCACACCTAAGTAGCTGAATCAACATTTGAACTCAATTCTTTCTAACTCCAAGTCCAGCACTCAACTACCTCAGAAAGGGACATCCTTACTTGATTTCTGTATTTATGGGGAAAACTTTTAATGTCTCTACCCACCCCACATCGAATATAATGCTAGCTTTTGGTTTTAAATATTTTTTATCAAATTAAAATAGGATCCTACTAAGGTTCTATTTTATAGGTTTTTTTTTTTAGCATAAATGGCATGCTTTGTCAAAGGTTTTTCTTTTATTTAATGTATCTATTAATATAACCATGTGGTTTGGATTTTTGTTTTTATAGTATTTTTTAAATGAAGAACTATCCTTACATTCTTTATGTAAATTCAACCTGATCATACTGAAATGATTTTTTTAATAAGTTGCTGTAGTCTTTTTGAGATTTTTACCTCTCTTTGTGTTGTCACGTGTTAATGTTTCCATAATTCTTAAATCTGTCCCTATTTGAAATGTGCTGAAATCCACTTCTTCAGAATTGTGTCTAGAACAAATTTCTTCTGTTTGAATTTGGTGAGGTTCAGCTTAGTGCCATTGTCACTTATTCATAAAGCATGTTGGTAATATATCAGATACAGAAGAGATAGAATAGAAATTTCACTGTCATCACTGATGAATTAGATAAGTATAGAAACCCTGTAAATCTACTTCCTTTCTAATCTACTTGTTTTCTTCCTGATTTTATCTGCAAAACACTTGGGATGATGTGGCTTAGCTGACGTAATGTATAGCGCACATGTCTAACCCATTTACCATTACATGTGTTGATGAGGACAATGGAAAAACTAAATCAGATCTAACACTCATCATTGCATGCAATCATTCTTTATTAATTGACAATGTACATCTATCTATTCAACCATAAAGGCATCATCCTCTTTAGGAACAAACTCCCCAACTTGATTCCTACAGAAGCCAGCTGTGGCTGTGGCTTTCAGTGGATTTTTATTGTTCTGCCTAAGAGGATTTACAAGTTAATGCAAGTTTTATTGGTGATTGGTCTTATGAAGAATTGAGACTACCAATCAAAGCCTGAATTTCCTAGCATCCTTAGCAAATATTTATCAGCTCTTTTATAAATTTCGGGATACAACACATATATTATTAGTAACTGTTTTTCACATTTGGGGGACACATACATGTCGGTACCAAACTGTCCATATGTGCTTATCTCATTACAGAAATACCACTTGAAAAAAATGGGGTTGCCCATGTTAGGCTAACATAATTATTCCCATGACACCTGGCTCTCATAGCAGCAAGATACCCATAATCTGTTTTTCTCCTTAACTGCTTCTGAGTATCTTATAAGTTAATACTCCTCACTGTCTATTATTATCTTCTGTAATATTTTCCAAATGAGCTTATATTACAAGGAAGTATTGCCTTGACTGATGTGTCTTAATGCTTGGCAAAAGAAATCAAATACTTGCTAGCTGAAGCGGTTTCTGGGCTCTTTGGGCTTCTCTAGTGTGGTGACTGGTTTGAATCTGTTTAATGTCATTTTTCTCTTTAAATTGTTTTTGGCTGATATAAGCACCAAGACAGAAGTTATAGAGTCTTTGCAAAATTTTGTTTGCTTCTTGAATTTGGAGGTCAGTGTAAAATCCAAAGTTATCCACTACGAGAGACTTGGGTCCTCAAAAGATGATTAATACTGGTAGTGACCAAGTGCTACATTCATGAAGCAATCGAGGTCTGTGCTTAATAGACAACTTACGAAGTTTCTGTCAGTCACCAAAGAGCTAGTTAGAATTAGGAGATTGGGTTAATGCCCCTGAAAGTAGTCCTAGTTTGATTTGCTAGCACAGTAAATGTTTAACTGGGGGTTAGGTATGTGACAGAGTAATCAGAGGAATAATTGATTAATCTGAAGATATCTAATGATCCTAATGAAATTCCAGAGTGTAAGCTATTGTTTGGATGCCTCTGAATGGGGTCTCTTCATAGAATGGAAGCATGCTCATTGGCATTATTAGGACTCCTGGGCTCTATAAAAGTAAGACGAGACAGTTTATAACTTTTTCATTCTCTTGTCTTTCATTACTTCCTCTTCAATGTTTTCTTTGTCTCTTCTTCCAAAGTGCAGCAAGGGAGGAGAGTGATTTTGTTCTCTTTACTCCCATACCCCTCTCCCATTCCCTTATTTCTCTTCTCTCTTTCTCTCTCCCACTCTAGCACACAGACTATACATACAATTACTACAGAAGCATATGGAGATGGTAGACATGTACAGGCACGTGGCCTGAGAGGGTGGTTCACAGATAATATTCTTGAACACCAGATCTTTTGGAGATTTTCGGATTCTACTTCTTAGAGAGAAAACTGAATAGCCCATCTATTTCCTGCCCAGTGTCATGCTTGAAAACCAGTCTGTGAGTTATTTGGATGCTGATAACTGGACGTAAAGAGGTTTGTTTTTTCATCAACCTTTAAAAATCTTTACCTTCCAGGGAGAATATAAACTATAGGGTAGCCTTAAAAAGGTCTTGACCACACTGTAGGAGTCTGTGGGGAAAAGAGCTCATTGGATTGGCAAAGAATTGGCCTAAAAGCAGTTCTCTTCCAGGGGAAAACTAAGTTTATTCGACTCCTTCACCTTTTTGTGTTTGTTCATAGCCTTATGAGAGTCTTTTGTATATGATTCTCATAAGTTTATGTATATTCTGTCAGGTATAAAAGAAAATCTATCTCATTTCCAATACCTATCGAGTATCTGTGTAGGAGCTCAGGATCCTATTATCCACATTTTGGAAAAATTGACACACAAGCTTTATATCTAAGGTTTATCTTGGAGATGTTCCAGGAGTAAAATTTCAGATTGGGGCAATGAGCCAAAAAGAGAAACTGGTCCTTTGAGGCAAAGCCCCCACAGTCAAAACCCAGTTTGTATGAGCAAGTCTTGGAGGGGGAACATTACTTTTGCTTTCTTCTCCATTTTTTTCAGAGTTGATAGTAAGTTTAACTATTAACTTTCTAGTTACTGTAATTGTATCAACTCTTTAGTCTTCTAATTGATTTTGACCTTTGCTTTTACTTGTTGATAATATGATTGTACACAATTGATTCTGACATGATGAATAGGTTCAGAAAATGATCATTTTGCGTGTTAATGTGACACAACTCTACAAACATTTATTAAAGCTGTAGAAGCTTTTATTAACCATTGTTAGAAAAAGACAAAAATAAAAGTCTCTGCCCTCAAGGAGCTTATTTACAGCCTAATGGGGGTTAAAACATATCAATTATTAAGTAAATCTACAGTAACTTGTAGATTGAGAGAGCCTTAAGCAAATAGTGGGGATCATGGATAGGTGCCACTTGTGTCATAAAGGAAGATAAGGATTTTGAGAGGCATCAAAGGAAGGAAAATCCATTAGTGGCATGAGGTACACCTGATGTAAATGTGCATAGTAGGTAGGAGGAGATGAAAGGATGATCTCAGGGAACAACTAGTATTACAAAGGTCACACAGCAAATAAGGCTTTGAGGTATAATTTGAACCCAGCTACTAGCACTGTGCATTGCAAATATAATAAGTTTAATAAAGTTGAACTGCTCATGTCACCAGACTTTTTTGACGTTTAATGTGGCATAGTGTTGCTGAACTGTTTTTCCCTCTTTTGTCATTTTTATGAGGTTTGGCTCTTCAGGAGGGGAGGTACAGGGATATGATGGCAGTGTAAGTGGCATAAAAGCAGAAGCAAAAGATATCAATAATTTTTTTTTAAAGCATGTTGACTTGAACTGTGAAAACGCCTATGGATATACATACAACCAGTTTGACTGTGATTATTGTTAAACTAGTTTTAAAAACCAGTCAGTTCAGTTAAAAAAGGGGGATTTGCCTGACATTTTGTCTGATTACAAGTTATATCTTGCCATTAACATGAAAGATTGTATAAACAGGGAGCCCACGGCTGGAAACAGCAGAGAATGCTTCCTTTAAGAGCCTTTGGCCTTTTATGAAGCCTTCCTTGATCAGTCCCATCCACAAAACTTTTCTTTAAATTCTTAGAGCATTTATTATAACTCAGCTGTGTCTATATGTATTTTCTATGTATTGTTTAGGATGCTGGAACTGAGGTCAGGAAGATGAGTTCAAATTAGGCTTCAGACACTTAACTAGCTATGTGAATCTGGATAAATCATTAATCTCTATTTGCCTTAGTGTCCTCAACTGCAAAATGGGGATAATATCAGCACCTATCTTCCCAGGGTTGTTATGAGGATCAGATGAGATATTTGTAAAGCACTTAGTGTGGTGTCTGGAACATAGTAGATGCTATGTAAATTCTTACTCCTCTCTCCCTTCTTTTCCCTTTCCTTTCCCTTTCTCTTGTGCTCATGCTTTTGGTTCCCAAATGGATTGATGATGGAACAAAAGATGATTTCTCTATGCCCCCATAACATCTGACTTTACTTTGAAGTGCACCATGGTGGAAATGAATATTTATTATACCAGTTTTTCCAGTTGTGTTTATCATTTAGGATTATAGTCTTAGAGTGAAATCCTTTCTTCTGCAAGAGACTTTCCTTGGTGTTCTCTCCTATCCCTTTGAAATTTCCTCCAGTTCTATACTATATATATCATATATGTAGAGTTATTCGGATAACTTCCATCAGAATGTAAGATCCTCCAGGGCAGGGTCCATTATATTTTCTCACCCTGTATCCTTAGTGCTTAGTACAGTGCCTGGCACATAACACATCCCCCCTCCTTTTACAGATTTGGGAACTCAGAGGGGAAGGGTCTTGCCCAAGGGCATACAGCCCTTAAGAATCAGAGATCAAACTTGAAGCCAGATCCTTAGTCTCCAAATTCAGTCATCTTTCAACCACACTGCACTTCGTCCAGAGAATGGAAACTGTTTTCAGAGATCACAACCCAGATAACCAGATATGAAGAAGAATTTTGTAAATTCTGTCATCTGACTGGTTGAATCCATATTTTATTAGTTTACTTGAATGATTTCTTTGTTTTGATGAATCATTTGGGCATTTTGATTCCATATAGACATAGACTCCAGTAAAATGTCCAGTTTGTCTTTCTGGCCTCAGAGTCACATTATATGATATGGCAGCTATCATTCCAGGATCCCATCTCTAATGAGAGAAGATTGAGGCACATGGATGTGTTTCATTGTTTTCTTCTGTTCAGTGTAGAACTTTGGGCCTGGAATTTGGTTTGAGAGAGATAAGGAGAAAACTTCTCTCTTAATACATTTCATCCAGGCAGAAAAGAATGTCAACAAACTGAAGAAAAAAGCTTTATCTGCAGTTATTTGCCCTAGCAGAGGTGTTTGTTTTTATATTCCTCTGGCTTCATATGTTGCTTTAGGTGAGAATAATAGTGATTAATTTCAGTCACTTTTGGCATCTACCAAAGGACTGACTGACCAGCTTGCAGGATTCCTGAGAGGCCTTGTTTCCTTTGAGCAAAAGGAGAAATGTTGATTTTGGATCTTTTGACTGTTTTATAGACCTGGAATCACCTCCTCATTAAAGGTGCTGATGTGGACAAAGTTCATTCCATCTTACTCAGAGAGTATAATTGTTAAAGCAATTGGAGATTTTATAAAAGAGATCAAGATTCTGTGTTAGCTCTCCTGGAAATAAATTAGTCTGTTCCCGGTTTGCCTGATCCAGTAGCTTGATTACGTTTATATCTGTTATTTAGCATTGTTTTATTTTTTTAGCTTTCTCAGGATGTAAAGTATATTAACTAGGGTGTTTCTAGACATTGATCCATTTTGGGAGCCCCAGGCTAGAGCAAGAAATCCTTTCCATTTCTCCCGCTTAATGACTTAGATTTTTATGTCTTCCATGACTATTTCTGGGACTCCATAAATATAAATTTCTTTTATAAACCTTAGGACATTGGCTACTCGTTCCCCATTCCCCACAATGTAACATCTTCTGCTATCATGCCATTGACCTGTCTTCTGTGCCTAGACTATATCTGCTCCTTAATATCTATTTCTAAGAATCCTTAGCATCCTTTAACAAGCCACACAATTTCTACTTCTTATGAGGCTCTTCCTGTTTCCCCTGATTATTAATGGTTTTTTATCTCTCCTCTAATCATTTTACTTTGCTTTTAGTTTGTGTACATTTTGAATCAACTCATTTGTGTATGTATAATTTTCCTAAAGTAGAATGAAAGCTCCTTGAGGGAAGGAACTGATTCATTTTTTCCCATTTTATCTTCAGTACATTGTAGATACTTAATGAATGCCTGTTGAATGAATGAACTTGGGATTCATAGAAATATAGTAACAACAATAATATAAGACATTGTGTGTAATCAGGCTTTACTCACTCCCAACTTACTTAACATGGAGACATACATGAGGGAGAGACCAAAGACCTGCTTCTGGGAGAAGACATTCTTCATTCCAGTGGATTGGAAGTAGCCTCTTTGTTTTGACCACACAACCAGAATGAGCTGTATCTGCAAAACAACCAGATTAGGACACTATCACTCTGCCCTTATCCCTTACCTCAAGGGTAAAAGTTCTTTTCATCAATGGCATTGATGTGATGAACTAAGTGAGGAAAAGATTTGCCTTCCCCATCTCTTATTTTTAGGCCCCCAAATTAGAGGAGGGTTTTTGTTTTGTTTTGTCCTGTTTGTCCTTTTTCAGTTCTAGGTGTAGGCAATGGAATTCCCTGAACACAGTGGAGACATGGTGACCTTGGAGGCCAGACATTGCAGTTATTCAGTTCAGCAGGAAAGTCTTGTGTAGCCATCACACTTAGGACTTGAGCCTGAGGGTGATGAGTATGCTCCTTAGGCATTGGGGGATGTTTGTACATATTTTTATATTTTTGAAATAAATTGTAGTTGTTCAGTTATTTAGTCCTGTATGACTCTTTATGACCCCATGGATCAAAGTACACTAGGCCCTTCTGTTCTCCTGTAATACTGTACACAGGATTTTCTTGGCAAATGCTAGAGTGATTTGCCATTCCCTTCTCTAGTGGATGACCTTTTGTCAGAACTCTCGGCTATGACCTGTCCATCTTGGGTAACCCTGCATGACATTCCTTATGGTTTCATTGAGCTATAAGCCCCTCTACTATGGAAGGCAATGATACAGGGGGGGTTGCAATAAATATTCCTTTATAAAAGCTAATTTAAATTATATGCTATTAAAAGGAACTGTAGTATAAGGGACTCCTACAATTAGAGGAACATCAATGGTGGGGACTGGAGCCAATGACAGAGACTAGAGGGATATACTCCAAACCCCTTAAAGATACTGGAGAACCCTGAGGGAAGGAATTAAAAGTAATTTGGCTTTCAAGCAGGGTACCCTGGGAACCAGGGTAATCAGTTATTTAGGTTTAGCTATTGCAATGTGGCTCAGTGGAAAGAGGGGTCATGGAGAGTCTGGAGAGTTAGGTTTAAGACCTGATTTTGACACTTGCTATGTGACCTGTGGCGAGTGAGTCACATGCCCTCTGTGCCTCTGTGTACATATTCTGCATCTATAAAATAGGAATATTAATACAAAGACTATAAGGATCTCCTCGTTTCAAGCATATTGGTCTTGATCTGACTAGTATGTAAACCCCTTGAGGGCAGGGAATGCACCACATATTTCTTTTTACAGGCTCAGAAAAGTTAGAGACATTAGAGATATTCAATAAACCCTTGTCAATTAATGTTTGTGGTGGAAGGAAGAAGGAGAGGGGCATGTGGCTCAGGTGTTTGGTTTCCTAGGTGTATATTTCTTTGAATTTTGGTACATTGCTATCATTTTTCCTTTTCTGACAGCTGATAGCAGTTTGTTTATAGTCTAGAAATGACAGTCTGTTCATCCAAATAACTCTTTGAAAGGTTCTAATTATGATTGGCTTCCTCTTTGAAGGCTGATGGTAGAAAGGCAGAATGATGTTATCAGTGAATCTTTTTAAGGAGTAATGCAATATAAAGACTGTTGCTTTTGAATGGACAGCCCTATATTTTGGAATAGTATTTTGGCAACCTCTGATTTCTCCCGAGCCAGCTAAAGACCATGCAGAGTCTGGTCACTTTCACTGTTTGGATGCCCAGTGTTCTTGTTTGTCTTGGTGTCATCATTAACTGTTGTTTGGCTCTCTAGATTATCTGGTTGTGTCAGAAACATCAGTGGATGAGTCCAAGAAGTCTGACCCTTCCTTGGCCATAGCCCAAATATATAAAATCAAATTATGGAGACGTGTGCCTTCTCTATCTCCCAACCAAGATGAACCAAAAACACACCAAAACTTCAGTCATTCAGTTACATCAATTGATCATCCACATTTTCAGAGTCTTATCTTGAGAGCTTTGTGAGACACAATGACCTCACAGTTGAGAATGTGTATACATATTGAATTGTATAATAATTTGGACTGAAAAACCAGAGACCTGGGCTCTAGCCCTATTACTGACACTAACTGGCTGTGTGTCCTTGGGAAAGTTCCTTTCCCTTTGAGGGCTTCATTTTCTTTCCTGTAAAATAAGGGGGTTGGATTAGGAAATCTCAAAGATTCATTCCATCTCTAGCATTCTATGACTTATTATTTCATCATTGGCAAAATTCCATTGGTCCTGGCTATCTGTAGCTAGTCCACACATCTCTGACTGTTCATAGCACTCCAAAGGTTATAGATTTTTTTCATAAACCTCATACTATATTCCAGAACCTCAGAACTGTAAAGATTCATCTAGTCTACTTTACAATGCAATAGGAATTATCTTCTAAATAGTTATCCAGCCTCCAATGAAAGACCTCCCAAACTGGAGACTTGCCACCTCCAAGCCATTTCATTCTATTTCTGGACATATGATCATAGAATAGAGCTGGAAGATTCCACAGAGGCTATCTAATCCAACATCCCCTCTCAATAAATAAAGAAACTGAACACCACAGAGACAAAGGCCAAAGTCACCCAGTCCTTAACTTACTTACTCTGATGCTACAAGGACTGGAATTTCATTGCTCCTTTTATGGATACAGATCATCATTAAAGGCATCATAGAGCAGTGGATAGAGCAATGTACTTGGAATCAGGAAAGTCTATGGTCAGATCCCAGTTCAAGTGCTTACAAGTGACCTTGGGCAAGTCACTTAACCTTTAGGTGAGTGAGTTTGGATTTGATAGTTCTAAGGGCTCTTGTATCTCTAAAGCTGTGTTGCTATGCTCTGTAACTTTGTAGACATACTTAGAGACTTGTTATGGCCCCAAATTAATCACCTTGTGATCAACTTACTGATAGATCATCCTCTCTGAATTTATCTAGGCTGACCTTTAGGGAGTAATCCATTGCCAGGCTCATATTCAAAGCTGTTTCTGCTTGTTAGAACTTACTGGAGCTTGTAATCTGCTGATTTAGCCTGATGGTAGAATGGATCTGGAGTCAGCAAATCCTGAGTTCAAATTTTGTCTCAGACATGTATAAGCTATACGACTGGGCAAGCTGTTTAACTTCTCTCCAAACTTTATTTTCTAATCTGTAAAATGAAGAGTTTGGACTAGATGTAATATAATAAACATTTATCAGGTGTCTACTAAATGCCAGGCACTGTGCACAAAGAAAGACAGCGCCTACCCTCAAAGAGCTTACAATCCAGTGAGGGAAAACAACTCATAAAAGAAAGCTGAAAAGGAGTGGAATAGAGAATACCAGCATTGAGGGTATGAAATGATAGAGTTGAATCAAGCATAGCAGCTGGTGGGAAAGCAGTCTTTTTTAATTCCAAAACACTTGCTATGTGATAGATGCCATGCCTGGTCTTGAGAATAGGAAGACAAAAACAAGATAATTCTTTCCCCCAAGGATCTTACCTTCTACTGAGAAGAAATATCTTACACACAGTTTAATAATATAAATATTATATGCACAAAATAATTACTGGAGGGAGAAAGTATTGAGAACTGGAGAAATCCGGAAAGGCAGGGTGTAAAGAGGTGACACTTGGCATAAGTCTTGAGAAGGGCAAAGATTCCAAGAGGTGGTGATAAGAAATCTCTTTCAGGCATGGGGGACAGGCTGCGCAGAGGTGTGTGAGATGGATTATGATGGGGAAGAGTAAGCAGGTCAATTTGGCTGGATTATGATGATGGGGAGAGATAGGAAATCAACTGGAAAGTGGCTGGAGACATTGAGTAAGACTTTCAGCAACATGGAAGGAAGTTCATTAAGGTTAAAGGGAGTGGGTAAGAGTAAGTGCAGGTGCTGGGAATCAGGTGGATGATTATTTTAGTATTTCTATACAACACAAGTTCTATAGGGCTGAGGGACACAGACAAACTAGTTTCACTTGCTCATTCTCTTTATTGCGCAGGTACAAAGGAAAACTCTGCATACCTTTCTTGGGAGAAAATTTTTGAATTCTTTGCTTTATCTTTAATCAGAACAGCCGTGTACATTCCTAAAGAAAAAGGCTTTAAATTCATAGATCTAGGTGACATACTAGTGGAAAGTTGCCAGCAAACATATTTTGCTGCTGTTAATTTGGTTTTTTAAAAAAAGCAAATCATTTTTAACTAAGGAAGGTTTCACAGAGATCTAAATGAGGCACAAAGAAGGAATCCTGAGAGAGAAAAGCAGGAATGATAAATCTAAAAATAGGAAGGAACAAAAGAATAAGAAAAAAAATTAAATTTAATGAAAGGAGCATTTTTCATTATTTTATTTTTTTCCCAAGCACAAGATGATAGTTATGATGAACTATGTTTTTTCAGAAGGGAGAGTAGTTTGAGTTCAAAAGATTTTTCAGTTAATCAGCATTATCCATAGCCACCACCAAGAAGAATGAGGTTGAGCTCCCCCATCTTAAAAGAGCTAAATTCAGACGCCTGTTAACAAAGGTTTTGCAAACTAGAAATTAACAGTGATTTGTGGGTATTTTCTTTTCCTTTGCAGGATTCCAAGTGTGCACATCCTTCCAAATGTCGAAGGCATGAGCTCCCTAAATATTAAGTGCTCTCTCTTTTCCTGAGGAAGGAGGGAAAGTGAGGAGGTTAAAGACTAGCATGAGTGCCTAAAGAAGGGAGAATTGTTCCCTTGGCTGTAGTCAGCTGTTCTGTGAGGGTGCTGGGGCACAATCCCAGCTCTCATGTGTAGCCCAGAGGGAGGTGTGTGGCTGGGGATGGGGCCAGAAAATACACTTGCTTGTCTAGATGTGAAGCCCTGAAAGGGGTCTGTATTTTGAGAAGTGAACTCCTAGTTACCCTTTCTCAATGAATGGGGAGAAGTTTCCATCTACAGAATCCATGTGTGTGTCAGGCATACTGCTGCTGACCACTGGCTAGAGGCAGACATATGGCCAATTTATTCTTTACTTGTCCCAGAGGCAAGGAGAAGAAACTTTAAGCTGGAAACCCTGGAGTCCAGAGTCCATTTGCACATAGCAGATTTGTTCATTTCATTGGTCCTTCCAGAAAACTGCAGGAATAAGCAGGTCATAAAATTGTGAGGGGCAGCTTGTCATTTAGGATAGTCAGTCTTAGAGTCAAGAAGCCTTGTGTTCAAGTGCTTCCTCTGACATACACACTGGCACTTAGCCACTTAATACCTCAGGCAGATCTCTAGGACTATAAATAATAAAACAGTTGCTAATCTGTTTTAGTAGAAGGAGTTTCCTTACTCAGAGTTCCCTGCCATCAATGAAATATCAGTTCTGGGTCAACCACTCTGATTCTCAAAAACAATAATAACAACAAAAAGACTGTCAAGTGAAAGTTATATTTTCTTTACTGCTTTGTTTTCATTTTCATTTGACCCTTGTTAATGCCACTACACAAGTTTTCCTTTAATGCCTCATTGTGGTAGAGAGGTGACTAGGTTTTCAAAGACTATGCCAGTGGGCACAAGGCTTGGCAGGTCCTACTGAGCTGAAAAGCCTTTGGCCATGGGCTCAAAGTCAGGCTGTGTCTATTGTACAAGAACCATCCAAAGTAAGTATGAAGAAGTCCATCCTTCAAAGATTTGCCTTTAGGTATCAAATTCATCATCTACGGTGACCCATGAAATTGATAAAAATGGAAAATAACTCTGAGTCTTGCATTGTCCCGATCTATTTCCCCTGTGATGATGACAGAGTGGTGGAAACAGGGGCAGGTAACATTAAGCATACCGAATTTCTAAGATAATCTATATAGAATAATTGAGCTGTTATTACTCTTAATGTAACGCTTTGTCCAATAATGAATGTATTTGTGCACTCTAGAAGGAACAGAAATACACCCATACTGTTATTTTTGCTACAAATGAAAACAGAGGACATGAAAATGGGACAGATAAATGGAGCCATGACTTGGAGGATTTCCCTTGAAAAAGTGAATAAATGAGCTGGTAAAATTCACTTCATTGTGCACTAAAAGATGAAATGGTTTATTATTCTACACAACACTTTTGCTTAGCTTGCCTGGCAGTGTTCATGGTAAGCCTAAACAAACAGACTGTCATGATGGTAATTGTAGCTTATGGGCCAATCTGTGAGTCAGAGAGGCTGAAGAAATGAAGAAAATACATGAAGACTTTGATGAAGTCCCCCAGACTAAGTTAGGGTAACTTTTGACTTTTAATGCTTAGGATTTCAATTAGAAAATAACCACCAGGAAGAATGTTGAAAATATTGTGGAAAAAATGATTCAAGATCAAGAATTTAAAGAGATCAAAGGTCGAATGGCTATATAGTAAACTCACACTTACACTATACATCACGAATTCTTTCTTTAAGATGATAGCAAAAAGTTGGTAGATGTTACAATTACCAATTAACATTACTGTATCATTTTTTAAAAAAACCTCTTTTGATATCTTGTTTTCTACAACTTTATCATTTCTGGATCTAATTTGCCCTACTTGAACCAAATCTCTTGTCACAAAGAAAAAATAGTTAAGCAAAAACAATGATTATGGTGAATGCATTTAACAATGTATTTAAGAGTCTGCCCTAGGAGTCCCTCTCTTCTTTGGGGAGAGGAACTAGGCCAATTTCCTTATCTCTTTCTGAGGACATTATTAGTTTTTCAGTTATTCAGGGTTCAGCTTCCTTTTAGTGACTTTTTTTTTCAGTTACATTGTTGTAGAAATTGATTATATCTTTAAAGGCAGGAAACAACTGGTTTTCAGAAGGCATTTCAAAATCAGCTGTTTGTGTGCAGACAGATCACGGACTGGTTAGAGCAAAGTTCAAATCAATAACAAATTGGAAGGAAGATGAGAAGTCATCGCATGCAATTAGAAACCTCCAACTTAACGTTTAAGTAATTCGTTGCCTTTGAAAAATGGAAAATGGACAAAAGTGAAGACATTGACTCTGTTCATAATCATTTCTTCTCCTCTCCTCTCCTTCCCTCCCCTCGCATTTCCTTCCCTTCCTTTCCATTTTGTGTCTATTTGTCTTCATTTTCAATGTTGATCTATATATGCCCTTAGGATAATATTATTTAGCTAGGTATCAAGTGGAACACTGAAAGTCTATTTCTCCCTCAAATGCTTTTGACTATTGTGAGATGTTAGCACTCAAGCTTCTTTCTTCTTCCCAGGCACTATGTATTTAACCTTGGGCAAATTACCTAACCTTTCTGGGGCTCAGTTTCTTTGTGTGAAATGAAGGGGTTGGATTTGATGGCTTTTGGTGTCCTTTCCAGCTCTAAATCTATGATCTAACAGATGCCAACCATTGGATGACTTCCAAAAAACAAACAACTCAAAAAACATTTTATTGGGAAGAACAAAATATAGACTTAAGAGGTATCCTCAATTAAGATATCTCCCATACATGTGTTAAAATATCACATAAGATTTTAGGACACATGAGATAACTTGCAACAGTGACACACGTGCTCAATTCATGTGCTTATGAATAGTGCAGAGGAAGTCTTGTATTGAGTCCAAATTAGGAATTCCTTATTGATGATGCTATTTCCTAGATATTTCTGGTCTTTGATCTTTATTTCATCAAATTCTGATATACACCAAAGCTTCTTCAGTGAAATTCAGGCATATAAGAGTCAGAGGGGCCAGTGAGGTGGCTTAGTGGATTGAGAGCCAGGTCCAGAGACAGGAGATCCTGGTTTCACTTCTGGCCTCAGACACTTCCTAACTGTGTGACTCTGGGCAAGTCACTTAACCCCTATTGCCCAGCCCTTACCACTCTTCTGCCTTGGAACCAATATATAAGGTAAGAGTTGAGAGAGAGAGAGAGAGAGAGAGAGAGAGAGAGAGAGAGAGAGAGAG